>NW_027257501.1:0-17467 GCF_029215685.1 Pituophis catenifer annectens | reverse complement strand
TGGACTTCAACTCCCAGAATCCCCCAGTCCATACATCTTAAAATACCAGTAAAGGAGAATATTTGTAGCTCAGGGTGGAAATGAGGGTTCTTTGGTGCTCTCTTGATAGTTTCCTTTTTTTTTTCTTAATTTAAAAAGTTTTTTTTTTTATTAAATATACAGTTAAAAACATTGGACATAGTGAGATTTCTCTGGTTCCAACATTTCCATCAAATTTTTCCTTACAACAACTACAATTCATACTCAATATATACCTTCGTACAATCTATCAAAATTCAGCTACATAAATCTCTTCGTCTGTGAAAATTACATCCAATACCAATTCCTACCTATCACATAGTACCAACATAATAATTCTCCAACTCTCGATTTATCCATATTTCTCTATCCCGACATTTCTCCTCCTCTCCAACCACTGAAACATTTTATTCCAGATTTCATGATATTCCCTTTCACCCTTGTCTTTGAGTTCCAGAGTCAGCCTGTCCATTTTTGCGCAAGTCTGTATCTTATTTATTATCTCTTTTTCAGGGGGAGGGGGTTCTATTTACTTTTCCAATTTTGCGCGAAGACCAGTCTCACTGCCATTAATATATGCAACATTAGGTATATTGTTTCTTTATTATATTTATCCTTTGTGATGCCCAATAGAAAGATCTCTTGACAGTTTCCTTGTAGACGTTTCATGACCCAACTAGGTAACATGGGGGGGGAGAAATTGTCCCCCTCAGAACGGGCTCGCAATTTAGGTGTCCTCCTAGACTCACAGCTAAGATTAGAGCAACATCTGACAGCTGTGGCTAGGGGGACCTTTGCACAGGTTCACCTGGTGCACCAATTGCGACCCTACTTGGATCAGGAGGCTCTCCTCACAGTCACTCATGCCCTTGTCAACTCATGGTTAGATTATTGCAACGCGGTCTACATGGGGCTACCCTTGAAAAGTGTTCGGAGACTACAGTTGATCTAAAATGCAGCTGCGTGAGCTATCGTGGGTGCACCTAGATACACCCACATTACATCAATTCTCTGCGAGCTGCACTGGCTCCCTATTGGTCTCCGGGCACAATTCAAGGTGTTGATTATTACCTTTAAAGCCCTACGTGGCTCAGGGCCAGGTTATCTTCGAGACTGCCTTCTACCACATAGCTCCCAGCAACCGGTAAGATCCCACAGAGTTGGTCTCCTCTGGATCCTGTCAGCTAAACAATGCCGGCTGGCGGGCCTGCGGGGGAGGGCTTTCTCTGTGGCTGCCCCAGCTCTCTGGAACCAGTTACCTCCTGAGGTCCGGACCATCCCCTCCCTATTGGCTTTCCGAAAAGCGGTGAAGACCTGGCTTTTCCGGCAGGCCTGGGGCCGTTGATCTCGCTGTTGCGATCTTGTGAGATCCGGCCATGAATGGTGTGAATGGGTTTTAATGTTTTAATTTTTAAATGTTTTTATAATGGTTTTTTAAATGCATTGTAAGCCACCCTGAGTCTTTGGAGAAAGGCGGCATATAAATTGAAATAATAATAATAATAATAATAATAATAATAATAATAATAATAATAATAATAATAACAACAACAACAACAACAACAACAACAACAACAACAACAACAACATCAGTGCTTTGGGTCATGAAACTTTGGCAAGAAAACAACCAAGCTCAGAGAGCACCAAAAAACCCACTGCTTAACGTTGCTAAGAAATACTGGTCTAAACAGCCAATAATGTTCTAAGACCCACCCTATATTTTAGGGTTGGTAAAAATGCATTCTTGTGCAGAAGAACAAAATACTACCAAAACAAATTGGAACAACTTTTCAACTGTAAGGAGCTCCATTTTTCTCGTGGATAATTTCTTTCGGACGTTCGCCCACTGTGGAGGTGTGATAAAAGCAAGTGGGGTTGGATTTCCGATGACTGAAATGATCACTTGCAGAGAGATTTTAAGAGTATGCCAGTCACAACTAAATCAAGAAGCCATATAAGATTAAGCTAAGAGCCACACACTGCTGTAAAGCTACAAATGGGCAATGCAAAATTAGGAATATAATGAAGACCAAGACAGTCTTCCAACATTGACGGTTGATTATTCTAGTAAAGAAGTATTCTAGCAAGGAAGTAAATAGCAGGAAAACAGAAACCACACACCTTTCCCAAATGCAGTTAAGCACAGATTATTATAATATTAAGATAAGATTTTCAGTATTTACTCACTTCGTCAATATATCTATATGGACATAAAAGAAATATATCCATTCCTTCCACAATTATGCTTGCTATAGAATAAACTGGCCTCTGAACTCTTTATGGACTAGAAACATCTAAAAGAATGTCTTAAGTTTCCTAAAAACTTTGCCTTTTCCACCAAATGTCAAATAATGTAACACAATAATGTTCACTTAGTTATGGAAAGAAAGTAAAAAGTGCCAAAGAATTGTGACCATTGACCTATTTTTAAAGGATTAAAAGAGCAAAGATGGAGAGCCAGAAAGAAAGATCCATACATTCTGGTAAAATAATTTCACAAATCAACTAAAGAACCACTCGCTCCAAATTTTGAAGGCCAACAATGAATATTCCATAACTTACAGGCAATACTGCTTACACAATTGGGGAAGGGCAATATTTCCAGCCAAGTCAAAGCAGAAAATCCTACCTCTATGTTGTTTGTCATCAGCATTGTCAAAGCCTGCAAATGATAAGAAAGAAAAACATCATATTAGCATCTATCGGACAAATGACTAATTCCATTAATCACCTTTTTTAATGTAACAAACATCACTTGCAGGTTAAGGCTAGCAGATAATTCACAGCAATAGGAAAGCCAAGGCAGAAACATATCTATTTGGAGATTCTCAATTATCCAGGTCATAGTTGTCCCAAAGATGTTTTTCCAAAAGGCAACTCAATTTTCTTGGTTTTCTTTTTTCCCCTGTGAAAACATGTTGCTTCTTATCCAAGAAGCTTATTCAGTTCTGTACTGTTCTTCAGAACTGAAGAAGCTTCTTGAATGACAAGCAAAATGTTTTCAAAGAAAACACCAAGGAAAACACATCATGGTGACCAAAACTGAATGCAATATTCCAAGTGTGGCCTTATCAAGGCATGATAAAGTGGAATTAACACCTCATGTGATCTTGATTCTATCCCTCTGTTTATGCAGCCTAGAACTGTGTTGGCTTTTTTGGCAGCTGCTGCACATGGCTGGCTCATATCTACATAGTTGTCCACTAGGACTCCAAGATCCCTTTGATCTTGGTTCTTTGATTTTGACTTGTTGTGTGATGTGAACCCCCACACTCTGGCTTGGGGGGGAAAAAAAACCCCACACAATTTATGGGTTTGGTGTGAACTCTAAATACTGTATGTCCACCAGTGCTAACAATGTTCATGAAAAACAGGACTTGGTACAATTTTCAAAAGCAGTCATGAATGTAATCTCTCAGTGAATAGAATGGAATGGAATGGAATGGAATGGAATGGAATGGAATAGAATAGAATAGAATAGAATAGAATAGAATAGAATAGAATAGAATAGAATAGAATTCTTTATTGGCCAAGTGTGATTGGACACACAAGGAATTTGTCTCTGGTGCATACGCTTTCAGTGCACATAAGGAGAATAAAATACATTCACCAAGAATAAAAAGATACAACACTTAGTGATAGTCATAGGGAAACAGTCAATATAAATCGTAAGGATACCAGCAACAAAGTTACAGTCATGCAGTCATAAGTGGGAGGAGATGGGTGATAGGAACAATGAGAAGATTAATAGTAATTCAGACTTAGTGAATAGTTTGACAGTGTTGAGGGAATTATTTGTTTAGAAGAGTGATGGCGTTCAGGAAAAAACTGTCCTTGTGTCTAGTTGTTCTGGTGTGCAGTGTTCTATAGCGTCGTTTTGAGGGTAGGAGTTGAAACAGTTTATGTCCAAGATGCAAGGGGTCTGTAGATATTTTCACAGCCCTCTTTTTGACTCGTGCAGTATACAGGTCCTCAATCAGTGGTGAAATGCTCCCAGTTCGGACCGGATCACCCGATCCGGTAGCGATGGAGGTGGGTAGTTTGGAGAACCAGTAGCAAAAATCCCTGCCCTCCCTCCATGCCCAGCTGAGCCACGCAATCATCAGAGGCTTTTTTTTTTAATTTTTTTTTTTTTATTGCAAAAGTTTTACAATTACATTTTCACCCCTTTTTTCATCCCCCCACCTCCCTCCCCAAACTTCCCATCCTCCCTAACCCTCCCTAACCCTCCCCCCCCAGACTTCCCTATTACATACTCATAACTAATAACACTAATATATAAACCTGAACCCATCCCTCCCCCTATATAATTTTTCCTCTTTGTCTCTTTACATTAAAATATTTCTAATACATTATTTTCAAATAAAAGCTATTTGATACTTTCTAGTTTGGTATTTGTTCTGAACATATTCTATCCACCTTTTCCATTCCCATTCATAAGTCTCTTGTGAACCATCTTTTAAATACGCTGAAATCTTCGCCATCTCTGCAAAACTAGCCATCTTCAAAGTCCATTCCTCGATAGTAGGCAAAGCTTCATTCTTCCAATATTTACCTATCAGCAATCTTGCTGCTGTTATCATATACAATATTAGTTTTATTTCACCCCGTGTAAAACCCTTAACTATACCCAATAAAAACAATTGTGGAGAAAATTGAATTTTTTTCTTCAAAACATTCTGCATGACCCACCAAATTTTTATCCAAAAAGCCTTAACTTTCCTACAGGTCCACCAAACATGATAATACGTAGCATCCAAACATTCGCATCTCCAACATTTTGGCTGAACATTAGGGTACATACATGACAACTTTTTGGGATCTAAATGCCATCTATAAAACATTTTATAAAAATTTTCCCTCAGGTTCTGCGACTGTGTAAATTTAACATTCTGAACCCAAATTTTTTCCCATGTTTCCAACATCACTGGTTCTTCAAAATTTTGTGCCCACTTAATCATACAATCTTTAACTAATTCAGTTTCTGAATCCCTTTCTAGCAAAACATTATAAAGCCTTTTAATATGCATTGGACCTTTCTCTCTTATATGTCTAACCAATTCTTCCTCATGCAACATAATACCAGTTTTTTGGTCCTCTTTCCATCTCAATTGTAGTTGATTATATTGTAACCAAGTTAAATTAATTCCTTCATCCAACAGTGTCTGTAATGTCTTCAGCTGCAATCTGCCCGCATCTGTAAAAAGAACCTCTTTATATAAAAACCCCCCGAGTGACATTATATTTGTATTCCACATAGTATGACCAAGATCCAGCCATAACGGTATTTTGTAATCCCATTTGAGTCGGTGCTTCTTCCAAACTCTCATCAAAGATTCTCTAAGTATATGACTTTTAAATACTTTATCTGCTTTGTCGTCATAAAATAAATAAGCATGCCATCCAAATTCAAGATCAAAACTTTCTGCATTCAGTATTCCAGTCTTTTTACTTCCAAACCAATCACTTGTTAAAGTTAGAGCTGCTGCATCATAATATAACTGTAGGTTTGGGAGTTTAAGGCCTCCTCTTTCTGGAACATCTTGCATAATTTTCAATTTCACTCTCGGCTTCTTCTCGTTCCAGACAAACTTATTCACACCAGACTGCCAAACTTTCAGTTGTTTATCACTTTTAAGCACCGGAATCATTTGAAACAAAAACAGAAATTTTGGCAAAATGTTCATCTTAACTGCTGCTATTCTTCCAAGTAAAGACAGTTGCAGCTTTTTCCAAGTCTCCATGTCTTTCTGAACCTCTCGCCACAACACCTCATAATTATTTTGAAACAATTTCATGTTTGATTCTGCAACCTGAACTCCAAGATATTTTACCTTAGGTACAATTTCAAAACCTGCCCTCCTTTCAAGCTCATATTTACGATCTTGTGTCATATTTTTTACTATCAGTTTAGTCTTTTTTGAATTCAGTCTAAAGCCTGAAACTCTACCATAGTCTTGTATAATGTCGTTCATCAAGATTATTGATTCCATTGGTTGTGATAGGGTAACAACCAGATCATCTGCAAATGCTTTTATTCTGTAATCCTCTTGCCTTATCATTATACCTTTCAAAATTTTAGAGTCCCGTATTGTGTTTAGCAAGACTTCCAATGTTAAAATAAATAAAAGTGGGGACAACGGACATCCCTGTCTTGTTCCTTTTTCAATTTTAAACTCTGTCGTCAAACTTCCATTAATAATAATCTGTGCCTTTTGCTCTTGATAAATCGCTGAAATCGCCTATATAAATTGGTCCCCAAAGTCCATCTTTTTTAAAGTCTTTAGTAGAAAATTCCAATCCACTCTATCAAAGGCCTTCTCTGCATCCAAAAAAGCCAGCACTGCAGGAATCTGTTTATTCTTATCAAGATATTCCAATAAATCTATTACTTGCCTTACATTGTCCTTCATATGTCTGCCTTCAATAAATCCCGCTTGGTCCTCATGAATCACCTTTTGGATTACTGGCATCAACCTGTTGGCTAATACCTTCGCATAAATTTTATAGTCTGTGTTCAAAAGAGATATTGGTCTATAATTCTCTGGTTTTTTAGGACCAACTTGTTCTTTTGGTATCAAAGATATATAAGCAGTTGTCCAAGATGGGGGTATTTTACCCCCTTGTTGAATATTACAAAATAAGTCTCTAAGTTGTCCCACCATTTCAGCTTGTAAAGTTTTGTAATACACTGCAGTCAAACCATCCGTGCCAGGGACTTTGGCTGTTTTTAACTGTTTAATTGCTGCTGTTATCTCCTCCTCTGTTATAGGATAATTCATTCTTTCCTTTTGTTGATCAGTAATTTTTGTAACTCTCTTATCATTTAAATATTTTTCTATAAGTCCATTCTGCACCTCTTCTTTAGCATATAGTTTAGTATAATAGTCCACAAAAGCTTCTTTAATTAATTTTTGTTGAAAGATTTCTTTCCCTCCAATATCAATACTATCAATAGTCCGTATACTTTGTTTTTTCCTCAATGTGTAAGCCAACCATCTGCCCGGTTTGTTAGCATTGCAAAATGTATTATGCTTCGCATATTGTAGACTTGTTGCAACTTGTTCCGCCATAAGCATTTGAAATTGGTCTTTCAAAAGTTTTATAGCACTTCGAATTCTTTCATCTGTTGGGTTATTTATTTATTTGTTCTTTATTCTTTATTTCCATTCTTTATTTCCATTTCCAACTCAAATCTTTTCTTTTGTCGGAACAGTCTATGTTTAGAGTTCATATAAATAAGTACCCCTCTCATATAAGCTTTACTTGCGTCCCAAACAATTTCAATTGGAGTGCCTTTATTCAAATTTATTTCAAAAAATTCTTTCAAATGCTTTTTAAGTTCTATTATATTTTTTTCATATCTAAACAAGTTCTCATTTAATCTCCAAGAGCGTCTCTCAACCTTGTCCATCTCAATTTCTATCCATACAGGGCTATGGTCAGTCAAAGTTCTTGGAAAAATCTTTGTTCTTTTTGTCTTAACAAGTAGATCATTTGACAACAGGATAAAATCAATCCTAGAAAAGGATCTATGTCTATCAGAGAAAAAAGTGTAATCCAATTCATTTAAATTATGTATTCTCCAAACATCTTTTAGTTCCATATCTTCTTTCATATCAAAAAAAGTCTGTGGTAGTCTAATTCTAGACTTTGCCAAGCTCTTTTTATCTAGTTTAGAATCAATTACTCCATTCCAATCTCCCATAATTAAAATAGATCTGTAGTCCCATTGCAATATTTTAGTATGTAACATCTTATAAAAATAATCCTGTTGTTGGTTGGGAGCATAAATTCCAATCAGAAGAATTTGGCCATTTGCTGTAAGCAATTCAATTGCTACAAACCTACCATCTTGATCTGCTTCTATAACTTTCGCTGTTAATTTTTTATTTACATAAATAACCACACCATTCTTTTTCTGCGAAGTTGAAGATATAAAATGTGCTCCTAGTTTTGAATTTATCAAATATTTTTGATCTTGAGTTGTGATATGCGTTTCTTGTAAACATATTATATCATTATTAAATTGTTTCAAATATGTAAATAATTTCTTCCTTTTCTGTGCTGAATTCAACCCATTGACATTCCAAGATAAACACTTAAAGGTCATCAGCCTCTTTCTGGAGCGCAGAGCAAAATATTTGAAGTTCATCCGAAAGCTTCGATCTCGCTCCTCCCATAGCGCCACTCTCTTGTACGGTACTCTTAACTGCCTTCTTGTCTTGTCTTTCCTGTTGTTGTTGTTGCTTTTGTTTAAGTAGCTTGGATTGAGCTCTAGTTATACGTTGATCTTTAACTTCAGCCAACTGAATCAAATCCAAAATTGGAGAAGAATCCAGCAAGGGCTCACTCAGAAAACCTCCTTCTGCACCTTGCACTGTTTCTAATTCCTGCTTAGACTGTTCTTTCAATTGCCTCTCTTCACTCTCCTTAATCTCCAAAACTGTAGATGTACGTGGAGATGCTTTTTTTTAATTTTTAAAAGCATTTTTTCTACAACCTCTTCTGCCGGAAAAATGCTTTTAAAAGTAAAAAAAAAAAAAAAGCCTCTGATGATCGTGCAGCTCAGCTGGGATCGTCAGAGGCTTTTATAACCTCTTCAGAGGTTGTAGAAAAAATGCTTTTAAAAGCTTCTGACGATCCCAGCTGAGTTGCCTGATTGGCAGAGGCTTTTTTTCTTTTAAAAGCCTCTGCCGATCAGGCAACTCAGCTGGGATTGTCAGAGCCTTTTGAAAGCATTTTTTTACAACCTCTTCGCCAAAGAAATTGTAGAAAAAATGGTTTTAAAAGTTTTTTTAAAATTGGCCACGCCCACCCAATCACATTACCCCCCCACCAAGCCACGCCCACAGAACCGGTAGTAACAAATTTTAGATTTCACCACTGTCCTCAATGGAAGGCAGGTTGGTAGCAATTATTTTTTTCTGCAGTTCTAATTATCCTCTGAAGTCTGTGTCTGTCTTGGTTTGCAGAAAGGGGTGTAAAGGAGGGGGAGGGGGAGGGAGGGAGGGAGGATGAGAAATTTTATTTTCTCCCAGTGGCTGTTAATGTTATTTTTACCCTGGCATGTACCTCCAATAAAAGTGGAGAAAAAGCTCACATATATCAAAAACGGTATTCTAATCTACCAATTTGGGGAAACATCATTCAACTGTGTCAGCTGAGTAAAATGGCTCTCGGAGTCATGTTACCTGCACTGATAATGAGAAAAATAAGGAAAGGAGAAAAACATTTCTCCTATCTCTTCTTCTGCCTGTGTTAATTCTTTTTATTTCTCTAAGCCATTGGAAGGTTTGGAAAAGATTGGTAATGGAATAACACTTCCAATATAATCTATTATTAAAAAGAAAAATAGGTATAGTGAAATGGTAAGCATCCTTACTTGAAAACTAAGAAAATTAATTCACGCTGTGCTAATCCAATATACATTTGGGTTTTTTGTTTTGTTTTTTTTATTATTATTATTATTATTATTATTATTATTATTATTATTATTATTATTATTATTTCTGGTTAATCTTTAGTGAGATTCACAGCCTTTGAGGCTGGTTAATAGCTCAGCAGCTCGAGTCCTAACCAAGGACCTAGGAACTGTTAAGGTATCATCGGAGGATGAAAGCTGTTCTGAGTAAGGTGGTTTTTTGTAGAGTCAAAATGTTCAACTCCAGTAAATTTAGAATTTCTAAATAGCGGGGTAGCCCTTTGGGTATTGCTCCAAGGGCTCCAATTACAATCGGGACAACACACGATTTCTTTTTCCACAGCCGCTCAACTTCAATTTGCAAGTCCCGGTACTTTGTGATTTTTTCTTGCTGCTTATCTTCAATCCGTGCATCACCAGGTATTGCAATGTCAATGAACCATACTTTTTTCTTTTCAACTATTGTTATGTCAGGTGTGTTGTTGTTGTTGTTGTTGTTGTTGTTGTTGTTGTTGTTATTATTATTATTATTATTATTATTATTATTATTATTATTATTACTATTTTGATATATGTATCGGTCCAACTCAAACATAAACTCTGGTCAGCTTGCAGCAGTGGGAAAAATAAGTATATAACAAACAAAAACTATATTTTAAAAAAACAGCCACAGGTTGCCTTCAGCCTAGAATTTCTAAACATAAGCAAGGTAGTTATTGACTCTTACCTTTTGTGCCATGGTTTTAAGTGAATTACTGCAGTTGTTCTAAGTGAACCTGGCTTCCCCCCCCCCTTGACTTTTGTGGGCCCCACCCCCAGGAAGGTTGCAAATAATGATCATATGACCCAGGTCCCCACACTATAAAAAAGACGTTGAGACTCTAGAAAAAGTGTAGAGAAGAGCAACCAAGATGATTCGGGGACTGGTGGCTAAAACATACAATGAACGGTTGCTGGAACTGGGCCTGGCTAGTCCATTGAACAGAAGGATTAGGGGAGACATGATAGAACTCTTCCAATATCTCAGGGGCTGCCACAAAGAAGAGGAGTCAAGCTATTCTCCAAAGCACCCGAGGACAGGACAAGAAGCAATGGGTGGAAACTAATCAAGGAGAGAAGCAACTTAGAACTAAGGAGAAATTTCCTGACAGTGAGAACAATTAATCCGTGGAACAACTTGCCTCCAGAAGTTGTGAATGCTCCAACACTGGAAGTTTTAAAGAAGATGTTGGATAGCCATTTGTCTGAAGTGATGTAGGGTTTCAGTGGAACTACTGGGGGTTGGACTAGAAGACCTCTAAGGTCCCTTCCAACTGTTATTCTATTCTATTCTATTCTATTCTATTCTATTCTGTTCTGTTCTGTTCTGTTCTGTTCTGTTCTGTTCTATTCTATTCTATTCTATTCTATTCTATTCTATTCTATTCTATTCTATTCTATTCTATTCTAAAACCCATAAGATGGTTCAGTACAATGTTGGATTTCAGAACATTTGAAGAAAAAACAAAGACCACACCTGGAATACTGCATCCAGTTTTGGTCACCACATTAAAAAAAAAAAAAAAAGATATTGAGGCTTTGAAAAAAAGTGCAGAGATGAGCAACAAAGATGATTAAGGGCCCAAAGACTAAAATATATGATGAATGATTGCAGGGATTGGGTTTGGCTAATCCAGTGAAAAGAAGGACCAGGGGTGATATGATAGCAGTGTTCCAATATTTGAAGGGCTGCTACAAAGAAGAGGGGGGCCAACGTATTTTCCAAAGCACCCAAAGGCAAGCTAAGAAACAATGGATGGGAGCTAATCAAAGAGAGATCCAACCTAGAACTAAGGAGAAAGTTTCTGACAGTGAAAACAATCAACCAGTGGAACAACTTGCCTTTAGAAGCTGTGGGTGCTCCATCACTGGAGCCTTTTAAGAAGAGATTGGACACCCACCTCTCTGAAATGGTATAGTGTCTCCTGCCTGAGCAGAGAATAGGACTAGAAGACCTCCAAGGTCCCTTCCAACTGATATTCTCTGTTTCATGTTCTAAACATAGATGCCTCATTCAAGTACATGCAAACTCTGTCATTGATTGCACTCAGTGGCTGCTTCCGCCAAAGCATTCAGAAAATTATATAGTTGTACAATGCTGTTTTCTATGCTTAACAGATGACAATTCCCCTGAAAATACTGGATGACTAATAAAGTAAAGCCGATCTCATGCATGGAAATATTTTCTGTTGTGCTCCGCCAGCAGCCCGCGGAGTTAGCAACGGAGTTGGACAGTGAGGAGGCTGGGGAGGACCATGGGCCAGTCCTGGAGTCTGGGGAAGGCCCGGATAAGGGCTCGGCATTGGAGGCAGAGATGGGGCCAGGGCCATCTGGGAGTGATGCGCAGACCCTGGAGCCTCCAGAGTTGGACAGCAGAGAGGCAGAGGAAGAGGAGGAGCCTGTTCCTAGTGCACGCATGCACAGAGATGCCAAGAGAAGGCAAGAGCAGCTAAAGCAAAAAGGACGACTCAGGAGTAAGGCCAGGAGATGTTTGGCCCCTCCCATAAGGCTTAAAAGAGCAGCAAAGTTTCTTGGGCTCTTTGTAGGAAAGCAACGTTGCTAAATCTGTTTCCAGTCGGCGTCTCTTGTTTCTGAACTTTGTGGGGCTTTGCCAAGAAAGGCCTTTGGCAGGGTGCCAAAGAAGATAAAGGTTTGTGATAAGCCCGAAGGACTTTTTCTGAAGGACTTGTTTTGGAATTAATTTGGACTAAGCTGGGAATGAAGTAATTCGCAGCTGTTATAATAAAGTAGTTTTTGTTTGGGACTAATTGTGTCTTGTAATGCCTAATTGAGCCTAGGTCTCAACACTTCTTTTCCAATGGTTGAAGTAAAAATGCCGCCTGATTTCTAGTACTTTTAAGAAATGCTGGTAAGGAAAATATTGACATGATTTATTATTATTTTTTTTGCTACTTAAGAGTGCAAAGAGGAAATTCTCAGAGTTTTAAGAATTATGATGGAAATGGAAGACTGTTCAGTGTATAGGGGATCAATGGAATAGATTTAGCATTTTTAAGACAGTTTCTCATCAGATTCCAGAGAAGGCTTCAAATATCAAAAAGCCAAGGTTTGATTTGAAACATCAGTTAATTTAGCTGACTTTTTTTAAATCCATAATCCCTGTTGATAAATTGAATAATGAGGCAAGTGAGTTAATTCATCAATCATCCAATCTTTGAGAGGCAACTGTTAAAAAGTTTAAATAATAGATTTGGGCTTTGGAGTGAATTTATTGCCTTTATATCACTGTTTCTCAACGTTGCCAGCTCTAAAATGTGTGGACTTCAACTCCCAGAATTCTCCATGCTGGCTGGGGGAATCCTGGAAGTTGAAGTCCACACAACTTAAAGTGGACAAGGTCGAGAAATACGGCTTTTAGGTCATGCACAAATTGAAAGATGATCTGAATCACTATTGCCTTTTTTAGATCTGAAAGCTGAACCTCTAGTTCAAGGTTTCTCAACCTCGCCAACTTTAATGTGGACTTCAACTCCCAGAATTCCCATCCAGTTAAAGTCCAGACGTCTTAAAAGTCATCATGGTTGAGAAACACTACTCTACACTGTATCAAAATATACCGAAATTAATATATTTGAGAGGGGAGTTACCATCTTGTACATATTTTATTTTGAACACCTTTGAGCTTCTAAAGTAATGTTTCGGGAGCAGTTTTTTTTAAAACCTGGTTATGTATACATTTCCAGAATGTCCCAGCCATCAAGACCATTGCAAAGAATTCCAGGAGTTGAAAACCCATGCATCTTGAAATAGGCAAAGTTGGAAACACTGCTCTAAGGTAAGAAGGAGTTCCTGTAAGTTTTACTCTGTTAGTTGTAGCTGACTTTAGAGGGAGGTGCTCATCTCTTTTTCTTTAAGCCATTGAGCCAGTCCTATCTGAAGATGTTTCCATGGTCATGTGGCCAGCATGACAATATGCCACGGTGCAAAGTGTATGAGGAAAACGTGGAATGCTATTTGCAATAGCAGTAGCACTTAGACTTATATACTGCTTCACAGTCCCTTTTATAGCCCCCTCTAAGTGGTTTACAGTCAGCATATTGCCCCCAACAATCTGGGTCCTCATTTTACCGACCTCGGAAGGATGGAAGACTGAGTCAACCTTGATCCTGGTGCGATTCGAACTGCCAAATTGCAGGCAGCGGCAGTCAGCAGAAGTAGCCTGCAGTACTGCATTCCTAACCACTGCGCCACCACATCTCTTACCTTTCCCACCAAAGTGGTACCTATTTATCTACCTGCATTTATGTGCTTTTGAACTGCTAGGTGGGCAGGAGCTGAGACGAGTGATGGGAGCTTAGACCATCACACAGTGGTACGACTCAAACTGCTGGAGTATAGATCTTCTCTAGCAACTTTTAAGCCACTGAGCCACCACATCTCAAAACTTCTCTAGAATTAACCAAAAAGATTAAGTTACTGGGTTCACACATGGCCCTAAAACATCACATCCGTTTCAGCCTCATGCATTGTACAAAACCAGTCAACTGTGCTTTGTCAACAAACCAGAGTTTCGTGAAACCTGACACATAAAACTGGGTCAAGAAAGATTACTGTTTCATGCAAATGCCACAACCATTTTAAATAATCCCCCAGACTAAGGGCTAAATTAACTTTACCTGGTTTAGTCACATTCTGCAACCAGATTAAGAGGGTTAAAACAGCAAGACTCAAGAACACAGTCAAATGCTTCTAGCCTTCCCCAACTTTTTTTTTTTTTTAAATTTGATTTATATGCCGCCCTTCTCCGGAGACTCAGGGCGGCTTACAATGTGTTAAGCAATAGCCTTCATTCTTTTGTATTTTTTATACAAAGTCAGCTTATTGCCCCCACAAACTGGGTCCTCATTTCACCTACCTTAGAAAGGATGGAAGGCTGAGTCAACCTTGAGCCTTGGAGAGATTCGAACCAGCAGAAATTGCAGCCAGCTGTGTTAATAACAGGGTGCACTAAACCCCTGTACTATCAAGGCTCTCTTTAAATGCAGATCCTTAAGAGTGTCTCTCAAACTCGCGTCTTCATTCAACATGACACTTGGGGAAACAATTACATTTAAGAATAGTAATCACAACAAATGACCAGAAATTAAATTATATTGAAAATAAACCTAATTTTAATCCTGGCTACATACATATTTTGGCAATCAGAGAGATGTTATGTTGAAAGTGATAAGATATAAATTGAATTAGCATTGTCTACTGGCTTACTAAATTAGCATTATTCAAAAAAAAAAAATTCTGCACGAAAATATAATTATATATAAATTCTTGATTCATAAAGATACTGTCTGGGACAAAAATATATACCCAAACAATACAATGCAGAAACTAAAATTATACATATTCAGGAAAATGTGCCTAAAAATAAACATTGGTGTCTATATTGTAGAGAAATAAACCCTGATGGAAAAAAACGGTTTGCAAAAATGCAACTCTTCAAGATCAATACATACAATAACATGTACATATTTTCATGTCATTTGTTTTATTCCTTTAATGCAAACTGACAGGAGAAACAGCAAATCTGACAGAAACCATAATTGACAGGTTATGGCCATTCCCAAATCATGGCCCACAAAACAAATGCCCTTCAGCACCATTTTTGGCAGAAAAGGCAAAAATATGCATTCAACAAAATAAATCAACTGAAAAGAGAGTTGACGCGCTGATTAACTTGTGTTGATAAGTGGTGGTAAACTGAGTCAAGTAGTTTGAAAGGACTTGGCCTCATTCCATTCTTACGTCGCTCACCAAATGAACATGCTAGAGGATTGTACATTTTATGCTGAGGTGGGTCCAAGCAAAGATGCCTACAATGGAGAAGAGCAAGAGGCAGACTTCAAGAAGAGACTGGAATGGTATAGGGCAGGGGTTTCATTGAGGGCCCCATCAGGACTGTGGTTGACCTTGGGGGGTTAGGTGGGTGTGACCAACTGGATGGGTGTAGCCAACTGGGTGGGCGTGGCCAGCTTGATGCCACTCCCCAAACTGCTGGCATGTTTCCTCTTTGCATTGGGGTAGACCGGGCTGAAGCTATGCTGGCCCAGTGTTTCCTTCTTTGCATTGGGTAGACCACACCGAAGCTACGCTGGCCCGATGTTTCCTCTTTGCATTGGGTAGACCCATGCCGAAGTGACACTGGCCCGATGTTTCCTCTTTGCATTGGGTAGACCACACCGAAGCTACGCTGGCCCAATGTTTCCTCTTTGCATTGGGTAGACCAAGCCGAAGTGACACTGGCCCGATGTTTCCTCTTCGCATTGGGTAGACCAAGCCGAAGTGATGCTGGCCCGATGTTTCCTCTTTGCATTGGGTAGACCATGCCGAAGCTACGCTGGCCCAATGTTTCCTCTTCGCATTGGGTAGACCAAGCCGAAGTGACACTGGCCGATGTTTCCTCTTTGCATTGGGTAAGACCACACCGAAGCTACGCTGGCCCAATGTTTCCTCTTCGCATTGGGTAGACCAAGCCGAAGTGATGCTGGCCCGATGTTTTCCTCTTTGCATTGGGTAGACCAAGCCGAAGTGACGCTGGCCTGATGTTTCCTCTTCGCATTGAGTAGACCAGGCCGAAGCTACGCTGGCCCGATGTTTCATCTTTGCATTGGGTAGACCAAGCCGAAGATACGCTGGCCTGATGTTTCCTCTTTGCATTGGGTAGACCAGGCCCAAGCGACATGGGCCAGACCCTTACATTTTCCAGGATGGCCCCCATGGGTGAGATCCGCACACATTGTGAAATTCAGCCCACGGGCCTTAAGTTTGACACCCCTCGTATAGGGTTTCCTGCTTGAGCAGGAAGTTAGACTAGAAGACCTCTAAGGTCTTCCAACCCTATGTTAAATGTCACTGAAGAAGCTTCTTGGATGAGAAACATCTTCAAGGAAAAACAAAGTCCAGTTGCCCTTTTGGAAAAAGCACCTTTCGGATCTATTAATATACGTTCAGTATTCTTGATGGTAGTGCTACTACTGTTATTATAACTGATACCTTCATTGCACTTCAAGATTCTTACTCAAATAATCCACCATAGATACTGCTTTTGCTCTATTCCTGTGTGCATGTTCGCCTTGTGAGATGGTCCAGATAGGATGTACACCCAGAGGTACTAGTTCTACATTTACCCTATTTTTTCCCCAAATAAGACATCCCCTGATAATAAGCCCAATCGGCTTTTGAGCACATGGCAATAAGGCCAAGCGCTTATTTCAGGGTTCAAAAAAATATAAGACAGGGTCTTATTTTCGGGGAAATATGGTAGTGTAAAGTTACATTAACAGGAATCTTGCAAGTCCTCCTGTCCATCAATTTTAATTTCCTGAAAACAAGGGAGGATCTGTTCTGTGATGCTTTCTTGCATCCCAGTTCTTCCTTTGACCTCAGATTTTATTTATCAGACTGATATGCACACTTCATCTCTTCTTCCTGTCTCCCAAGGTTGTTCCCACAGACCCTTGAAAAATAGGAAACTAGAGCAGTCTAGCTTGATGGTAATAAATATTCTGATATGTTTTTCTGAATAGGGAAAAAATGGCAGCTATTGTATTTTGCTGCAAGGCAAAAATGAGCCTGGAATTGTCTGAATAGTAGGAAAAACTTAACATTAAGAACAGTTTTATGGTAGAACCAAGTGCTGTGAAGATTGATGGAGAATACCTTCCCTTTCTCTGAGTAGGCCCGTATCTCTTCCCCATCACCTTTTCAGCCCAAGAAATCAGAAGAAGATCCCTTCTGAGATTTGCTGTATCGCCTTTGATTCTATGAGCTCAGCTACCTCTTATCCAGGGGTGAAATTCAGCAGGTTCTGACAGGTTCTGGAGTACCGGTAGCAGAAATTTTGAGAGTAGTTTGGAGAACCAGCAAATACCACCTCTGGCTGGCCCCAGAGTGGGATGGGAATGGAGATTTTGCAATATCCTTCCCCCAGGAGTGGGGAGGGGATGGGGATTTTGGCATTATCCTTCCACC
>NW_027257500.1:0-18071 GCF_029215685.1 Pituophis catenifer annectens | reverse complement strand
CTACAGTATAAACGAACTGATTAGATGCCACCAAAAAATAAAGTAGATTGGACCTGCTTCAGAAATTGCCGGTGATAAAATTACATTCTAGATCCCGTTTTATGGATCTAGAATTTGGAGACAACGTTGAGATACTATAGCCGTGATGGCGAACCTATGGCACGCGTGCCCAAAGTAGCACACAGAGCCATGTCGCCTGGCACGCAGGGCGGTGCCCATTCCTCTTCTGGGTTTCTGGCGTGCATGCGCACGTGACGATCATCTGGCCCTTGTGCTTACATCAGAGCTGGCTGGACTTCCATTTTCCGGCATGAGCATGTGCACTGGTCAGCTGTTCGGCACATGCACATGTGTGGCAGTAACCTGAAGACTTGCCGGCCGGGGCACATGCACCAGAAACTGGAAGTACATTTTCCAGCATGCACTTGCCAGCTGATTGCCATGTGCGCATGTGTGGCAGTAATCTGAAGACTTGCCTGCACTAAAGAAGAAGAAACCTGAAGAAACAGCAAGTACATTCTCTGGTGCATGCATGCTCCTGGGCAACTCTTATTCCTCGTCTCGGCCCAGATGAGTGTGCAAAGTGCTCCCTTTTTGACACTTGGTGCCGCGTGCGCATGTATGCACTCCCTTTTCAGCACTCGGTGCCAAAAAGGTTCGCCATCACTGTACTATAATAACTTTATAGTTGTTGTACGTGTATACACAGTATACCCATACAACGAAATTCACTTAACACCCAAAGACCAGGTACTATACTATAGCATCGTCTGCAGGGATACTCAGAGCAGCTGGTGACAAAACTTAATATGGGATCCAGCTGCAAAACTGGTCAATGTAATTTTAGACTGCCCCAACAGTAGCATCGTGTCTAAATCACAGCATTGGTCATGCTTCATTCTGAATCTGGATTTTTGAGTATGAAGAAATCCAATGGAAACCAACCTGGTCTTGTAAATAAATGCACAGGATTTTTCTAACCCTCTGTTAGCTTTTTACTAGCTTGTCTCTACATAGAACAGGATACGTAAGAATCCATAAGCTGATAATTATGAAACAAAATGCAAGTAACTGTGCATGAGGCTAAGAAGAATTGCTAGGATCTTCAGGGAAAATGTTTTTTTTTTTAAAAAAAAAAAAAAAACAGCAAATGCAGATTTGCTTGTTTGTTTAGGGATTTAAATCTCCATAGTCAGGATATCTAATATTTAATGCTATGTAAATCCAGTCATAGAGAAGGATGTCTCGTGAGTTCTTATGGCGTTGAGAGTTGAATCAACAATTCATGTGGAAAATTGCCCAGTAGACGTATATGTCAACTCACCTGAATAGCGGGGACATTGAAACTTCTCTTGAAGTTGCAGTTTGTGATACCTGTTTTACCTTCAAGGAGAAAGAAAACCCACGGGTGGAACATCCACAGAAATTCTAAGTCATCCAATCAGGTCATAGTTATCCCAAAAGTGCTTTTTCAAAAGGTAATTGTTTATCCTTGAAGGTGTTTTCCTTCCTTTGTTTTTCCTTGAAGATGTTTCGCTTATCATCCAAAGGAGCATTCTCAGTTCTTCAGCCAGAACTGAAGAAGCTTCTTGGATGAGAAGCAAAATGTCTTCAAGGAAAAACAAAGAAAGTCCAGTTGCCTTTTGAAAAAGCATTTTTGGGACAACCATGAGTGGAAGAGGCTGAAAGGAATATTGGTAATTGGGAAAAATATTTCTATGACCTTCCCAAGCTGTGCTTGACATGTTTGTGATCATAGCCACAAGTAAACAAATGAAGAATCATGCTGATTCACCCTCAGGCCACTAAAGATGACATTTGCCAAACTATACTAAATGTTACTCCGGTATCATTCCTGCTACTCGCTGAGTTCAGACAGTTGTCAAACAGGACCATGGACAGCACACGATGGAGTTTTTCTTTAGGACATTGTTTTGCAACTGGCTGAGGAATTCTGCAAATGGAAGGCTTAAATTTGCTGAGGTTGAGAAACATTGGTGTAATAAACGAATTCTCTCCTTCCCAAACAGACAAGCCGGGACATTGCTCTAGCAAGCATGTGGAGATGGGTGGATAAACTCAGTTTCTGTTCTGACCTAGGTATTCCCAAACCACGAAGCAGACTCCTTGTCCCGACAAAAATCCCTTTTTATTAAGTTACTGTGAATTTCTCTCATTCACATTCAGCAAAGTCAGTCAAGGATGAATTTACAGTCACAGACCTTATCTGGCTTGGAGAGCTGCCAGGCCGATATCTTCAAAAACTTGGCAAGGAGTCTCGGAGAGTCACGAACCAATTAAGCGAACTAATTGACTCCTGCAAACTCCACTCTCGTTTAGCTCCTCTTTTATTCCCTATGGAAGGGGCCATTCATTGTCCACCTGTGGCTTTACTCCCAAGTCGACCCTTGTTCTTTAGCTGTTCCCTTCGTCTGGCAACTCTTCACATGCGCACACTGGGAACAGGCTCCAGCTGTTCGTCTGCCTTACTGATGTCTCTCCAAAGGCAGCTGATAACTGTTGTGTGGTCCTGGCCCCCTCTCTGCCTCCGACACAGAGTACTCATCAGAGCCTTCCCCAGGCTCCAGGACTGGCCCATGTTCCTCTCCAACCTCCTCACTGTCTGAATCTGTTACCAGCTCTGCTGGCTGCTGGCAGGCCACAACAGTTTCCCCAACCCATGTCCTTCTGATTTAGCCATGAAACCCAAACCCTCCCCATCCCCAGCCCACATGAAACTACAGTATCGCTCTGTAGAAGGTGGCTGCTTATCTTTACCTTGCGAGAGGATCACCTCTGGAAAACAATTATAAATAAATAAATAAATAAAATGCTCCATGTGTTATAGAGGTGGGGGGAAAACCAACCCTCACAATTCCTTTGGTTGTGTTTTTGCAGCAAAGTAACATCACCACAGGGACATGGTGGCCCAGTGGCTAAGACGCTGAGCTTGTTCATCGAAAGGTCGGCAGTTCAGCGGTTCGAATCCCTAGTGCTGCGTAACGGGGTGAGCTCCCGTTACTTGTCCCAGCTTCTGCCAACCTAGCAGTTCGAAAGCATGTAAAATATGCAAGTAGAAAAATAGGGACCACCTTTGGTGGGAAGGGAACAGCGTTCGGTGCACCTTTGGCGTTTAGTCATGCCGGCCACATGACCACGGAGACGTCTTCGGACAGTGCTGGCTCTTCGGCTTTGAAACAGAGATGAGCACCACCCCCTAGAGTCAGGAACGACTAGCACATATGTGCGAGGGGAACGTTTACCTTTGCCTTTAACATCACCATATCTCCAAAGACCAGCCACATTCCCAGAACTGAGAGGGCCATGCTTCTCTTCTATTACCACATGAATAAGGCCAGTTGAGAGAAGAATGGATGAATCCCAGCGTCCACTCAAGCAGACAATTTGGCCAGTAAACTGACATAATTACAAGGGACGGAGAGGAGGGGGGGAAAGCAGGCCTCTCTCGCTTGTGCTTCAGAGGGCTTGACTCCTGCTGGTTTACTTGGACATTGGGGCTAGGCACTGATTAGAAACCGTATGTCCTTTTCAAGAGCTCAACATGATTGGCCACGTTAATCTGATTACAATTTTTTTTCCCCCTAGAGTTCTTTCAGAAAATCCCGGAGCGCTTCACATACGCAAGGAGATCGGCAAGCACACACACAGAGACATGGTGACAGGTATGCTGGCTAATGTGTCCATAGGAATGCATCTTCTACTTTCAAGGATGAGTACAAAGCAAATCTGACCTATGCAGGGCACATAACCATGTGAAAATATGAAGAATGGTTGCAGGAATTGGGTATGTCTAGTTTAATGAAAAGAAGGACTAGGGGAGACATGATAGCAGTCTTCCAATATCTCAGGGGCTGCCACGAAGAAGAGGAAGTCAAGCTATTCTCCAGAGCACCTGAAGGCAGGACAAGAAGCAATGGGTGGAAACTAATCAAGGAGAGAAGCAACTTAGAACTAAGGAGGAATTTCTGACAGTGAGAACAATTAACCAGTGGAACAACTTGCCTCCAGAAGTTGTGGTTGCTCCAACATTGGAGGTTTTTAAGAAGAGATTGGACAACCATCTATCTGAAATAGTATAGGGTTTCCTGCTTGAGCAGGGGGTTGGACTAAAAGACCTCCAAGGTCCCTTCCAACCAGGGGTGAAATCCAGCAGGTTCTGACAGGTTCTGGAGAACTGGTAGCGGAAATTTTGAGTAGTTCGGAGAACTGGCAAATGCCACCTCTGGCATTTGGGTGGGAATGGAGATTTTGCAATATCCTTCCCCCAGGAGTGGGGAGGGAATGGGGATTTTGCAGTATCCTTCCCCTGGAGTAGGGTGGGAATGGAGATTTTGCAGTATCCTTCCCCTGCCACGCCCACCAAGCCACGCTCACCAAGCCATGCCCACAGAACCGGTAGTAAAAAAATTTGGATTTCACCATACTTGGATTCAAGGACTATATTTACAGGACCGCCTACTACCACCAATAGCCTCCCACCGGCCAGTACGCTCTCATAGAGAGGGACTCCTCCGGGTGCTGTCAGCCAAACAGTGTTGACTGGCGGCCCCTAGGGGGAGAGTCTTCTCTGTGGGGGCACCTACCATCTGGAATGAGCTCCCCCCGGAGATACGGAGGATCCCGGATCTGCGCTCCTTCTGCCGTGCTGTGAAGACCTTTTTATTCCATCAAGCGGGCTTGGCCTGATCTCTTCCCTTTTTAAATATGTAAATTTTAATCTGTTTTTAAATTATTGGGGTATTTTAATTTGTCTGGGCCAAATAATTTAATTTGATTTTATCGGGTTTTTAAATTTTGTGTATTTATGTATTTTATTGTTGGCTGTTCACCGCCCTGAGTCCTTCGGGAGTAGGGCGGTATACAAATCAAATAAACTATAAACTAAACTATAAACTAACTGCATTTTACATGGGTTGGCCTTTAAAGAGCCTTGGTGGCGCAGCAGATTAAAGTGGGGTTAAGTGACATCAGCTGCCTGCAATTACTGCAAGTTCGAATCTCACCAGGCTCAAGGTTGACTCAGCCTTCCATCCTTCTGAGGTAGGTAAAACGAGGACCCAGATTGTGGGGGCAATAAGCTGACTTTGTATAAAAAAGAACACTGCTTGGGGGGGGGGGCGAAAGCCCTACTAAGCAGGTATATACAAAAGTATGAAGGCTATTGCTTAATGCATTGTAAGCCACCCTGAGTCTCTGGAGAAGGGTGGCATATAAATTGAACCAATAATAATAAAGATGGATTCTTCAGCTATGTGAGGAAGCAAAGCAATTGGAATAGGGCCCATCCATTCCAATTTGTCAGAGTGTTTACAGCGTGACTGCTATTTTGAGGCAACCCAGGAGCAAAATACAGGACACAGAGGTTTGTCTTACAAACAGTGGTTTATATACAAGACTTCTATATACATACACACACATGGTAGGCACATACCAGGCAAGCAAGCGATCTTCAACTCTACACGGAGAACTACAAGGCAGATAGAACACGATGAGGAGAGTGATACACGAGGAGAGAGATAATACACGGAGGGAGAGATTGCCCTCCCATGGCCTCCCTTATATGGGCATCTTCTTAAAGTGGCAATAACCCTCCTGACTTATCCTCAGTCTTAAAGCCGCAATAACCCTGCTGACTCATCCTGGTCCATAGCCTTACAGTGGCTGGTCAGCTTTAAATCATAATTAAAAAGGTAAAGGTTCCCCTCGCACATATGTACTAGTCGTTCCTGACTCTAGGGCGCAGTGCTCATCTCCATTTCTAAACCGAAGAGCCAGCACTGTCCGAAGACATCTCCGTGGTCATGTGGCCAGCATGACTAAATGCCAAAGGCGCACGGAACGCTGTTACCTTCCCACCAAAGGTGGTCCCTATTTTTCTACTTGCATTTTTTACCTGCTTTCAAACTGCTAAGTAGGCAGAAACTGGGACAAGGAACGGGAGCTCACCCCATTACGCGGCACTAGGGATTCGAACCGCTGAACTGTCAACCTTTTGATCGACAAGCTCAGTCTTTTAGCCACTGAGACACCACATCCCCATAAATCATCCTTACCCTGAAAGAATTGAATTTTTGGACCCAGATTAAACTATGGGGCTGTCATAGCCTTACCAAAGTTCAATAAATAAATACTATCAATATTCAGCTGGAAGCAATGATGGTTTTCCCCACAACTCTCTTGATGCAAAGTTGGCCGGAGAAGCTTGTGGGGAAAATAAAAGGGTGGAGATCAAAACTTCTCTTTTAAAAAAAATAAATAAATAGTTGGATGCTTTCACTATCCTATGAGGCATATCTTCTCCAAGAACTTTGGATGTGATTCCTCTATGCGATAAAAATCCTAGATGAACATTTTACCAAGAGCTCCTTCAAACTGCCTTTGGCTTCCTTAAAACTATTTAGCTGCCATCCTTCAGGCATTTCCCTGAGATTAAGCCCTCCTGAAAAAGGATGGAGCAATACGTTTGGCTGCTTAAGGCAAAGAAAAGGAAGAAGAAGAAGAAGAAGAAGAAGAAGAAGAAGAAGAAGAAGAAGAAGAAGAAGAAGAAGGAGGAGGAGGAGGAGGAGGAGGAGGAGGAGGAGGAGGAGGAGGAGGAGGAGGAGGAGGAGGAGGAGGAGGAGGAGGAGGAGGAGGAGGAGGAGGAGGGGGAAGAAGAAGAAGAAGAAGAAGAAGAAGAAGAAGAAGAAGAAGAAGAAGAAGAAGAAGAAGAAGAAGAAGAAGAAGAAGAAGAAGAAGAAGATCATATTTGAATGAGGCTGCCACTGTGCCTGCTCTAATGTGTGTGTGTGTGTGTGTGTGTGTAGTGCTCGACTTACAACCATTGTTTAGTGACTGTTCAAAGTTGGCACCAAAAAAGTGACGTATAACTGGTCCTTGCACTTCTGACTATCACAGGCTAACTGTCCAAAATTCAGACACTTGGCACAATTGAGGGTGACTCACTTAACAACTGTCCTGCTTAGCAATGGAAATTTTGGCTCCAATTGTGATCATAAATTGAGGATTACATCTATCTATTCATCCATCCATCCATTCATCTATCTATCTATCTATCTATCTATCTATCTATCTATCTACCTACCTACCTATCTATCTATCTATCTATCTATCTATCTATCTATCTATCTATCTAACATTTATCTATTTATCTATCTATTTATTATCTATCTATCTATCTATCTATCTATCTATCTAACATTTATCTATTTATCTATTTATTTATTATCTATCTATCTATCTATCTATCTATCTATCTATCTATCTATCTATCTATCTATCCACCTACCTACCTACCTAACAGAGAGAGAGAGAGAGAGAGAGAGAGAGAGAGAGAGAGAGAGAGAGAGAGAGAGAGAGAGAGAGAGAGAGAGAGAGACCTACATGTTCCAAAGCAGTTACCAAAGCAAGATGCAACCAAGAACTGATGAATCCTTCAGCAAACAATTTTTCTACCCTCTACCACTACTTCTGCATCAACCTTGACAAAGAACCTAGGAGAAAAAAAAATAATAGCTGTTGACCAAGACTTCTGGTCATTGTTCCTGCTCTCTTTCTCTTTCTCTCTCTCTCTCTTTCCTTACCCCTTCTTTAAATCAAAGTGATTGTGGATCAAGCCAAGCCAAATCCTCACTTATCTTGACAGACGGACCTCCTTCATCCCACCTCCCCATGCCACACAGAGGGGACACTCCTAGCTCTGGAGCCTCTGCCTTTGTTGCTTTCCACTCCCTCCCCATTTCCACAATGCCAACAGTCCAATTAGAACCGTGTCTCATGTGCTTCCATCTTTGCCGACAGTTAATTAAGATGCTGCTGCTGGCAGCTGCTGACAAATTCCAGGAACATGTGATAAAGAGAGACAGGTTTAGGGCGGGGGGTGCACGGGCCCCTCTTTCTCCAGCATAGAAAATGAGGGTGTTGTATCCCAAGGGCACACAAATGGCTTACATCCAATTCGTTCCTTGGGTGTGAGAATATAAGCAGACACCGTGGAGAGCAGCCCCAAAGAAAGAAAGAAAGAAAGAAAGAAAGAAAGAAAGAAAGAAAGAAAGAAAGAGGAAGGAAGGAGGGGGATGGAGAGAAAGGAAGGAAGGAAGGAAGGAAGGAAGGAAGGAAGGAAGGAAGGAAGGAAGGGGAAGGAAGGAAGGAGGGGGAGAGAGAGAAAGAAAGAAAGAAATGAAGGAAGGAAGGAAGAGAGAGAGAGAGAAGAAGGAAGGAAGGGTAGAAAGGAAGGAAGGAAGAGGAAGAAATGAAGGAAGGAAAGGAGGAGAGGGAGAGAAAGAAAGGAGGGAAGGAGGGAAGGAAGAAAGAAAGAAAAGGAGGGAGGGAGGGAGAGAGAGATAGAAAGGAAGGAAGGAGGGAAGGAAGGAAGAAAGAAAAGGAGGGAGGGAGGGAGAGAAAGGAAAGAAGAAAGAAAGAAAGAAAAGAAGGAGGGGGAGAGAGAGAGAAAGAAAAAGAAAAAAGAAAGAGAGAGAGAGAGAGGAGCTTCTCTTCTTCCCAGCTTCAATATCCAGTTATGCATGCAAAATGTGCAAGCAAGCCCCAATATGGGAGAAAATAGGAAAATGTGTGCAATTGAGAAACGTTAAGCCATAAGCATCACTTGAAAAGTGAACATTTGGGTTCCAGTTTTGGTCACCACGTTATAAAAAAAGGTGTTTGGAGACCTTGGAAAAAGGGCAGAGAAGAGCAACAAAGACGATTAGGGCTAAATCCTATGAAGGCTAAAACATATGAAGAACAATTGCAGAAATTGGGTATAGCTAGTCTAGAGAAAAGAAGGACCAAGAATGACATGATAGCAGTGTTTCAATATTTGAAGGGCTGCCACAAAGAAGAGGAGGACAACCACCTATTCTCCAAAGCACCTAAGGGCAGGACAAGAAGAAACGGATAGAAACTGGGCTGGGTTAAAATTTTTAATTGGGTGAATTTTATGGGTAAGGGGTTTTAAAATTGGAGAAGCCAAAGATAATTTAATTTGTTTTAATGTATTTTAATATTTGTATTGTGTGTTTTTAATTCTGGCTGTTCACCACCCCGAGTCCTTCAGGAGAGGGGGCGGTATAAAAATTTAATAAATAAATAAATAAAATAAATAAATAAAACTAATCAAAGAGAGATCCAGTCTAGAACTAAAGGGAAATTTCCTGGCAGTGAGAACAATCAACCAGTGCAACAACTTGCCTTCAGAAGTTCTGGGTGCTTCATCACTGGAGGCTTTTAAGAAGAGACTGAACAGCCAGTTGTCCGGATTTGTATAGGGCAGTGATGGCTAACTTTTTTGCCATCACATGCCAGGAGCACGGGGGTGAAGGGGGGGTCACGCACATGTGTTCCCACACCCATAATTTTATGTGCCCTGGCCCCACACATGCATGCACGACCCCCCGCTACCCTGCTGCTCCTGGCACGCGATGGCATGGTGGGCCTGGTAGGCCTGTTTTTTGCTCTCCCCAGCCTCCAGAGCCTTTCAAGGAACCTGGGGAGGGCAAAAATGGCCTTCCCCACCCCTCCGGAAGCCCTCCGGAGGCTGGAAACGACCCAGAAGGTCCGAAAATCAGCTGGCACTGAGCTCGCATGCCCACCGATATGGCTACACGTGCCACCTGTGGCACACGTGCCATAGGTTCGCCATCACGGGTATAGGGTCTTCTGCTTGAGCAGGGAGTTGGGCTACAAGACCTCCAAGGTCCCTTCCAACTCTGATATTCAATGTTCTAAGGAGACCAGTCTCTGTGGAAGATAAAACATGGCAAACGTTGGTCACTTTTTGTAAAAATGCCTTTACTTACAACATTTACAGATTTAAGAAAGCAGAGTTGTGCGTTGCAGCCTCGAGGCCTCTAACTGATTTGATGAAGCCTGGTGTCCCATTGGGTGGGTCAAGATATTCCTCAGACTGTGGACAACCACCCCAAGACCTGTAACGAAACTTAGGTGACGGTTCTTCCATGCAATGAGAAGGAATCTCACTTGGGAGCCCTTTGAGGGGCTCCCCCTTCAAGGGCTGGTTGACACTTCCCCTCCATCAGGAATCATCTGCAAATTCAACCGCTTTGCTTGCTCTAGGCTGCCCATCGCTAGATCATTTTGGAACTGCTTTATTAAAATGCCCCAATTTCCCTACAGATCATATGGATGACCTTATTTTCTTGGCATCCCTCATCCCTCAAAACTCGCATTACGTTTGTTCTCTCTTTCTCGGTCTTGCAACATCTATGAAAGGAATGGTCTTCTCCCTTGATTGGTAGGTTGACTCAGGATGCCCTGATGAAGATAAAGCATCCAGCTAAAAGATCAATCAGGTTGACGCCTTAAAAAAAACTCTAAAAAATTTGGGGAGGTGACACTTGCCTGTCCAGAAACCATATTCATTCGTCCATAAGGCTTGTAATTTTATATTTCCTAAAGCTTTCCACAAATTTACCAAGAATGGAAGCTGAAATTTTTACTTCCTTTGCCTTCTTTCCTTATCATTTTTTTTTTATAGAAAACTAATCTCCAGGCCTTTAAAAAAAAAAACAAAAAGAGCCAATTTTAGGGAAAGTTATATGCTTTTGCTAAAACTTCAGCGATTTCATTTTAAGAGCTCTATGGGGAATGCCTGGCTCATTTTTTATTGATCAATGAGCTCTAAAATTTTATTGCTTATTACTTCTATGGGTTTTTTTTTTTTCATAACTTGTTTTGGTTTCAGCAATATGCTTCTGAATCCGGGGATCCACCCTTCTCAACTTCCTTATTATTTGTTTGCATAATTTTTTTGCCAGAATGCATGTTTTTTTTAAAAAAAAAAAAATCTTCATTTGAGTGATAATATTTTTCCCTTCAGTTTCCTTGATTCTGCTGTTTTTAAAAAAAAAAGGAATTTCAAATGCAGAGATTGATCACCCTACAAAAGAAAGAGAGAAATCCCATTACTTAACTATGTCACTTGGAAATATTTCTTATTGTCAATTTATAAGTCCCCTTCCCAGCTTGGGACCTGACAAATATTTTGTATTCTATAAGCCGGTGTTTCTCAACCTTAGCATTGTTAAGATGTGTGGACTTCAACTCCCAGAATCCCACAGCCAGCAATTCTCATGGTCAAAGGATGTTGTTCCTACATTACTTCAGCTCAGGGGTGAAATCCAGCAGGTTCTGCCAGGTTCTGGAGAACCGGTAGTGGAAATTTTGAGCAGTTTGGAGAACCGGTAGCAGAAATTTTGAGTAGTTCAGAGAACCGGCAAATACCACCTCTGGCTGGCCCCAGAGTGGGGAGGGAATGGGGATTTTGCAATATCCTTCCCTTGCCACGCCCACCAAACCACGCCCGCAGAACCGGTAGTAAAAAAAAATTGGATTTCACCGCTGCTTTAGCTGTAAGGTCAACAAAGAGAGCATGCAAATATCTTTCTTGCTGCAAATTTTCAGACCTCGCATGCTTCCACCAAATGCTGAGACAAGGCCTTATAAGCAGATGTCTTCTATGGGGATTTTCCAGATTGGGAAACTGGAGCAGCCAGGAAAGTTGCAGAAGGGTGAAAAACATTTTACTGCTCTGAGCATAAGGCGGAAAAACAGAAGCCTTTTTAACAAGGATGGGGAGAGGGGGGCATAAGAATATGATAGTGCATGCTGGAT
Source organism: Pituophis catenifer annectens (assembly GCF_029215685.1). Classification (NCBI taxonomy): domain Eukaryota; kingdom Metazoa; phylum Chordata; class Lepidosauria; order Squamata; family Colubridae; genus Pituophis; species Pituophis catenifer. The sequence continues at coordinate 6,422 of NW_027257500.1, read as the reverse complement.
GTTGGCATTGGAGTGTTGTGGTGGCCTAGAGGTGGAGCTCTCGCCTCACAATCAGGAGGCTGTTGAGTTCGATCCTAGGTAGAAGCAGATATTTCTCTCTCTGGGCACACTGAGAATATATCTGCTGAACAAAACTCCACACTGGCAACAGGAAGGGCATCCGGCCAGTAAACACTCTGCTAGTTCCATTCAGTTGCCCAGATTCCACCCCACAATGGATTATAGTGTTGTTAAATGATGATGATGATGATGATGAATGTTTGCATTATGAAAATCAGCCAGGCACTAAAGAATATCAGGAAGGATGCTGGAAGTCTGCCTTATAAATTTTTAAAAAAACGCTTTTCCATTGAAAGTATATATAATTTTTGACAAGTGAGTGGTACAAGATATTTGTGCATTGGTTTCATTTGGACTTTAATACCCTTGGAGAACCTGATCGGGTCTGCGCCATACCGTAATATTAAAAAAAAGAAGAAGAAATAAGATGGCATGTGAAAGAGTTGGCTGTCTTACCCTTCGGCTGTTAATGTCCCAGGTTAAGGGTTAATCACAGGCTTAGCATTGGAGTCATGCAGGCAGTAAAGGTTGCTCTCTTCATCGCCAGGGACCTTTGGAAGGATGGCAGAATGCAGGGTGAGTCAGAATCACCTCTTTTTTTAAAAAAAAAAAATCCCTCTTCCTGCATTGATTGCTTTTATGCACTTGAAGGTGCAGCACTGTCCAGATATCTGGATTACGGTGGTGTCTGTGGCACACAGCTAGGTGGCTGAGAGGGATGGGAGTTAGAATCCAACACGCCTGGAGGGCATGTATGTTGGGCAAAGCTGATAAGCCACCAGCTTGTTATTTGGCAGGCAATAGTGTCACCTAGTGGCAGAATATCTCTCCTCATACAGTATATCAGATAGATTAGAATTAGATGAATGGATGGATGGGAGAGAGAGAGGGAGGGAGGCAGGCAGGCAGATAGGTAGATGATAGATTGGATGGATGGATAGATGATAGATAGATAGATAGATAGATAGATAGATAGATAGATAGATAGATAGATAGATAGATAGATAGAAGAGAGTTTGTTAGATAGAGATAGATGATAGATAGATAGATAGATAGATAGATAGATAGATAGATAGATAGATAGATAGATAGATAGATAGATTAATAGATAGATAGATAGATAGATAGATAGATAGATAGATAGATAGATAGATAGATAGATAGATAGATAGATAGATGGATGATAGGAGATAGATAGATAGATGAGAGGAGATAGATAGATGATAGATAGATAGATAGATAGATAGATAGATAGATAGATAGATAGACAGATGAGAGATAGAGAGATAGACAGGCAGAGAGAGATAGGCAGATAGGCAGACAGACAGATGTTAGATAGATGTAGGCAGGAGAGAAGAGAGAGAGAGAGGCATATTAGACATGCAGGCAGATAGACAGACAGACAAAAGGGAGGATGGATATGGGAAGGAGAGAAGGAAGGAAGTTAGGAAGGGAGGGAGGGAGGGAAGATGTGAGAAGAAGAGAAGGAAGGAAGTTAGGAAGGAAGTTAGGAAAGAAAGAAGTTAGGAAGGGAGGCAGGGAGGGAGGGAGGATATAGGAATGAGAGAAGTAAGGAAGGAAGTTAGGGAGGGAGGGAGGGAGGGAGGGAGGGAAGATATGAGAAGGAGAGAAGGAAGGAAGTTAGGAAAGAAAGAAGTTAGGAAGGGAGGCAGGGAGGGAGGAAGGAAGGAAGGAAGGATATGGGAATGAGAGAAGTAAGGAAGGAAGTTAGGGAGGGAGGGAGGGAGGGAGGGAGGGAGGGAGGGAGGGAGGGAGGGAGGGAGAAGGAAGGGAGGATGGATATGTGAATGAGAGAAGGAACGAAGTTAGGAAGTTACTTCCAGGACCATGGAATAAATCATTGGTGCAGATTTGACAGAGGGAGCTTCTTCCACAATCTGGATTAATTTAATTAATCCAAGTCTAATCCACTTACTTCCCAATAGACATTATCTTCAAAGCAGTTTTCATCTGTAGGGTCACCAAAGAAGGGCAGTTTCAAAATGCCACCTTCGGGAAAGAAAAACCAGGTGCTAAATTCACTTACAGTGCATTTTAATTTTAAATTTTCTTTTTTTCTTTTCAACTGAGAAAGCACTCTGTACTATGGCACGAATCACAAAAGAAAAGAAAAAATATGTTGGGGGAAAACATCCACCAAGTTACACACAATTCACGAGAACTGGGGGGGGGAAATTACTCTTTAAGTTTGACGTCCAAAATTTGAAAGAGCTGCACAACTGGAAACATGAAAGAAATACTTCCTATAATTGCAGGAAAATGGCAGGATTTTTCCATATCTGTCTACAATAGTTGAGATCAGAGGGAAAATGATTTTACTTTTCTATTTATTTATTTTTTTTAACCAAACCTTAACAAGCCAGAAGATGGCAGCAGGGAAACATCAGAGACTTGGACATGGGGTTGAGTCATAGAAAATTAGAGATAGATGAATAGGCAGAGATTTCACCTCTTACTGGCACACTGTTAAGAAAAACAGCTGTTCTTCATGAGGATTTTTCACTTAGAACATAGGATAATAGGATTGGGAGGGACCCTGGAGGTCTTCTAGCCTAACAATTTTTTACACATTGGCAAAAAAAATCAGAACACAAAATACAAGCTGGGCGGATATGACCTCGTAGACGACCCTCACTCTGTCAAGGACCTTAGAGTACTCATCTCAAATGATCTAAGTGCCATAACTCACTGCAACAACATTGCCAAAAAGGCATTAAGAGTAGTTAACCTAATCTTGCGTAGCTTCTTCTCCGGTAATATTGTACTGCAAACTAGGGCATACAAAACCTTTGCTAGACCAATTCTCGACTACAGCTCATCTGTCTAGAACCCGCACTGCATATCGGACATTAATATAATTGAGTCCAGAGATATTTCATGAGAAGAGTCCTATATTCCTTTGCTCGCAACAGAATACCTTATGCCACCAGGCTTGAAATTTTGGGATTAGACAATTTAGAACTATGCCGCCTTCGGTCTGACCTAAGAGTAGTACACAAAATTATCTGCTACAATGTCCTTACCTGTCAATGATTACTTCAGCTTCAACCACAACAATACACGAGCACACAATAGATACAAACTTAAGGTAAACCGCTCCAAACTCGATTGCAGAAAATAGGACTTCAGCAACAGAGTGGTCAATGCCTGGAATGCACTACCTGACTCTGTTGTTACATCCTCAACCCCCCCTAAATTTTAACCTTAGATTATCTACTGTTGACCTCACCCCATTCCTAAGAGGCCTGTAAGGGGCGTGCATAAGCGCACCAGCGTGTCTTCCGTCCCTGTCCTAATGTCCCCCATTCATTTGTATCCATTTCATGTATTCATAATCATGTTTATACCTATAGCTGTTACCTTATACATGCTTGACAAATAAATAAATAAAAATAAATAAATAAAGCCCCTGCTTAAGCAGGAGACACTACACCATTCTGGATAAATGATTATCCAATCTTTTCTTAAAGACCTCCAGTGATTGAATATCCACAATTTCTGGTGGCAAGCTGTTCCACGGATTAATTGTTCTCACTGTCAGGAAAATGCTCCTTAGTTCTAGGTTGCATCTCTCCTTGGTTAGTTTTCACCTAAATTTAAATCTTGGCTTTGCCTCGAATTACGTGATCCAGAGAAAGACTCCATTTCTACCTTCAAGCAGGAGAGAAAATACAGAAAGGCTGGCATCGGAATACAGAATAGGATTTGGAAGGGACCCTGGAGATCTTTTTGTCTGACCCTCTCCTTGAGCAGGAGATCCTATATTGGCCAACCTTTTCGGCACTGAGTCTCCTTAATTCCAGGATGCTTCTCTCCTTGATTAGTTTCCATCCATTATTTCTTGTCCTGCCCTCTGGTGCTTTGACAAACAAGCTGACCCCCTCTTCTTTGTGTAAAGGTAAAGTAAAGGTAAAGGTTCCCCTTGCACATATGTGCTAGTCATTCCCGACTCTAGGGGGCGGTGCTCATCTCTGTTACAAAGCCGAAGAGCCAGCGCTGTCCGAAGACATCTCCGTGGTCATGTGGCCGGCATGACTAAACGCAGAAGGTGCACGGAACGCTGATACCTTCCCACCAAAGGTGGTCCCTGTTTTTCTACTTGCATTTTTTACATGCTTTCGAACTGCTAGGTTGGCAGAAGCTGGGACAAGTAAAGGGAGCTCACCCCATTACGTGGCACTAGGGATTCGAACTGCTGACATGCCGACCTTTCGATCGACAAGCTCAGCGTCTTAGCCACCGAGCCACCGCATCCCATTTTTGTGACGATCCCTCAAATACTGAAATACTGCTATCATGTCACCACTTCTTCCACTGACCTACAATAGCTCCTCCTACCAAAGCCATAGCTAGTGATACTGCAATGCCAGCTGCTTGGAATCCTCCTTGGATACTGGGTGTTCGATCCCGATATTCTCCGGTGAAGCCAAACATGTTGATGAGCCTGTGAGAGTGAAGTGAAGTGGAAAAGAGAGGAACGTGAAGATTTCTCTCCATATCAAAGACAATTGTAGTCCCAAGTTCTTTTTGGTTCATCACCATCCATCTTGTTTTCCCTCAAAGTTCTACAGAGGAATTACTGAGTCTGTCATCTGCACCTCTATAACTGTCTGGTTTGGTTCTGCAACCCAACAAGACAGACACTGACTTCAGAGGATAATTAGAACTGCAGAAAAAACAATGGCTACCAACCTGCCTTCCATTGAGGACCTGTATACTGCATGAGTCAAAAAGAGGGCTGTGAAAATATCTACAGACCCCTTGCATCCTGGACATAAACTGTTTCAACTCCTACCCTCAAAACGACGCTATAGAGCACTGCACACCAGAACAACTAGACACAAGGACAGTTGTGTCTGCTAAACAAATAATTCTTTCAACACTGTCGAACTATTCACTAAGTCTGCATTACTATTACTATTAATCTTCTCATCATTCCTACCACCCATCTCCTTCCACTTATGACTGCATGACTGTAACTTTGTTGCTTGTATCGTTATCAGTGGTGGGTTGCCCCTGGTTTGGTCCGGTTCTTGCAAACCGGTAGTAAAACCGGGCGGGGGAAGCTCCGCCCAACCACCCAGATGTCATCATAGATGATCTGCACATGCGCAAAAGCTCGGCGCGCTATCCCATTGCAAACCGGTAGTAAAGGCAAGTAGAACCCACCCCTGATCCTTATGATTTATATTGATTGTTTCCTAGTATGATTTGATTGCTTATTTGTACCCTATGACAATCATTTAAGTGTTGTACCTTATGATTCTTGATGAATGTATCTTGTCTTTTTATGTACACTGAGAGCATATGCACCAAAGACAAATTCCTTGTGTGTCCAATCACACTTGGCCAATAAAGAATTCTATTCTATTCTATTCTATTCTATTCTATTCTATTCTATTCTATTCTATTCTATTCTATTCTATTCTATTCTATTCTACTCTACTCTACTCTACTCTACTCTACTAATTCAATTCTATTCTATTCTACTCTACTCTACTTTACTCTACTCTACTCTACTAATTCTATTCTATTCTATTCTATTCTATTCTATTCTATTCTATTCTATTCTATTCTATTCTATTCTATTCTATTCTATTCTACTCTACTCTACTCTACTCTACTCTATTCTAAAGTGAGAGTTGCTGGGAAGGTCACCAATGGTCATCCCCATAATTTTGGGGCATAGTACTGTAACTGGTGTAAATACATGAGGGTTGCCAAGCGTCCAATTTTTTCCCCAATACTTTTTTTTATTTTATTTTATTCAGAAAGTTAAAATAGAAACTCCAAAGGAACAAAAAAAAAAAAAAGAAAAAGAAAAGAAAAAAAATCTTACAAAACAAAATAAAGCTAGACAAAACTTTTTAAAAACGTACATTAGAAAAGAAAAGAAAAAAAGCAACGACACATATACATATATTCTCCCACCCTAGTTGAATACCGATAGGTGTATTGGAGCGATAAAGGTCGTCCTCCACTTACGACCACAACTGAGCCCAGCATTTCTGTTGTTAAGTGAGACGTTTTGTTAAGTGAGTTTTGCCCCATTTTACGACCTTTCTTGCCACGGGCCTTGTGTTTCACACCCCTGCCCTACACAGACGTCCCAAAGCACCTCACCCTTTCTTTCCATAGACTCCTTCTGTAGCAGCGGCAGCAGTGACGGCCCCCACGATGCCTCCAATTAAACCTGGCATTCCGTGAAGGTTGTGGACGCCACAGGTGTCTTGGATATGTAGCTTGGCATCTAGGAAAGGCTAGAAGAAAGGAAGGAAGGACAAAAAGTGAGCACTGCAGAGAGGAAATTGCCACAACAATGTAATGTAATGTAAAGAAGT
>NW_027257499.1:0-18257 GCF_029215685.1 Pituophis catenifer annectens | reverse complement strand
GCCCAAAGTCACCCATCTGGCTTTCGTGCTTAAGGTGGGACTAGAACTCAGCATCTCCTGGTGATTAGCCCATCTGGTTTTTATACTTAAGGTGGGACTAGAACTCATTGTCGCCTAGTAATTGATCCAAAGTCACCCATCCAGCTTTCATCTCTATCGTGAGACTAGAATTCACCATCTCCTGGTGATTAGCTCAAAGTCACCCATCTGGTTTTCATACTTAAGGTGGGACTAGAACTCATTGTCTCCTAGTAATTGATCCAAAGTCACCCATCCAGCTTTCATCCCTATGGTGAGACTAGAATTCACCATCTCCTGGTGATTAGCCCATCTGGTTTTTATACTTAAGGTGGGACTAGAACTCATTGTCGTCTAGTAATTGATCCAAAGTCATCCATCTGGCTTTCATGCCTAAAATGAGACTAGAACTCACCATCTCCTGGTGATTAGTCCAAAGTCATCCATCTGGTTTTCATACTTAAGGTGAAACTAGAACTCATTGTTGCCTAGTAATTGATCCAAAGTCATCCATCTAGCTTTCATGCCTAAGGTGAGACTAGAATTCACCATCTCCTGGTGATTAGCCCATCTGGTTTTTATACTTAAGGTGGGACTAGAACTCATTGTCATCTAGTAATTGATCCAAAGTCATCCATCTGGCTTTCATGCCTAAAATGAGACTAGAACTCACCATCTCCTGGTGATTAGCCCAAAGTCATCCATCTGGTTTTCATACTTAAGGTGAAACTAGAACTCATTGTTGCCTAGTAATTGGTTCAAAGTCATCCATCTAGCTTTCATGTCTAAGGTGAGACTAGAATTCACCATCTCCTGGTGATTAGCCCATCTGGTTTTTATACTTAAGGTGGGACTAGAACTCATTGTCGCCTAGTAATTGATCCAAAGTCATCCATCTTAGTTTCACAACTAAGGCAGGACTAGAACTCAAGGTCTCCTGATTTCTAGCCAGGTGCCTTAATCACTACACTAAACTGGCTCATTTTGGCTCTATATACTGCTACCAATGAGAGTAGTGCGTTTGTATTCCAAACTCATTCATACCACTTATGGCCGGATCTCACACGATCGCAACAGCGAGATCAACGGCCCCAGGCCTGCCGGAAAAGCCAGGTCTTCACCGCTTTTCGGAAGGCCAATAGGGTGGGGATGGTCCGGACCTCAGGAGGTAACTGGTTCCAGAGAGCCGGGACAGCCACAGAGAAGGCCCTCCCCCGCGGGCCCACCAGCCGGCATTGTTTAGCTGACGGGACCCAGAGGAGACCAACTCTGTGGGATCTTACCAGTTGCTGGGAGCTATGCGGTAGAAGGCGGTCTCGAAGATAATCGATTATTGACAGGAAAAAGGTGGGGAGAAGTCATATTCGCTCCCTTCCTCCTCCTCCTCCTGCCGCCTTTAATAAATGTTTAAATACGTGTCTTCAAAACTTGGGTTCCATACTGAGCGCATCTCATTTTTAAAACATCCCAATCCTGCAATGGTTACATGTGTCTGCGCTCAGCATGATTCTCTCAATTATTCATCATCCCAGGGCTTTAAAAAATCTGGGCGCATCCCTGCAGGATCCATCCCATTTTTCGACTTCAATGGGGGCTTTGTTGCACTGTCTTGGGGTCTTCTTCAGCCCTCGGAATATCAGCTTTAATTGTTCACGGATACCTTAGAGTGGAGAAGCAGGGAAGTAAGGAACCCTTTGGCTCATCGGTGATGCCACGTTGTTTTTTTAGCTTGCGATGGCTTGGAAATCCTGACGTCTTTTTCCCGCCGTCTTTTGAGCTTTCTTGGATAAAAATGTCTCCTGAGACAATGGTTGAGGGAAAGAATGGCTTTTAAGACTATTGCTGCCCCTTCTGAACTCGGTTTCCATCTATACAGTATATTTATTTTCCTTCCTCCCCTCCCTCCCTCCTCCTTTCCTTTCCTTCCACCTTCCTTCCTTTCCTTCCACCTTCCCTTTCTTTCTTTCTTTCTTTCTTCTTCTTTCTTTCTTCTTTCTTCTTCCATCAAATCTCCTTAAGTCTTCAGGCTCCACTCTCTTCCTTCTTTCCTTCCTTCTCTCACCCTCCCTTCCTTCCTTTCTTTTCTCCTTCCTTCCTTCCTTTCTGTTTCTTCCATCCGTTTCCTTATGTCTTCAGGCTCCACTCTCCTTCCTTCTTTCCTCCCTCCCTCTCTTCCTTCCTTCCTCCCTTCCTTCCTTTAGGCTCCTCTTCTTCCTTCTTCCTTTCCTTCCTTCCTCCCACCCTCTCTTTCTTTCTTTCTTTCTTTCTTCCTTCCTTCCTCCAACCCTCCCTTTCTTTCTTTCCTTCTTCCGTCCTTCCTTTCTGTTTCTTCCATCCATTTCCTTATGTCTTCCAGGCTCCACTCTCCTTCCTTCCTTCCTTCCTTCCTTCCTTCCTTCCTTCTTCCTCCTCTTCTTCTTTCTTTCCTTCCTTCCTTCCTCCCACCCTCCCTCCCTTTCTGTCTTTCCTCCTTCCTTCCTTCCTCTCCTTCCTTCCTTCCTCTTCTTCTTTCTTTCTTTCTTTCTTTCTTTCTTTCTTTCTTTCTTTCTTCTTCTCTTTCTTTCTTTCTTTCTTTCTTTCTTCCTCAGGGAGAGAAAATCTGGGATAAGTGATATGCACTGAAGTGGGCTTAGGCTGCACCAAGTGGCTGTCAGGGTCAGCTACCACCAGGAGACAAGTGTTGAGTGAAGGGTCTGCTGGCGTTCCCAGGGACCGAGGGGTGTTTATGAGTGACAGATTTGAAAACACGGAATGGAGTTGCACGAAGAATTTGCACTTGCGATATAAACAGGACAAGCTGTGCTCCGTACAAAAACCATGAGGTTCTTTGCCAAGGAAAGGCCTGTTGGGTGAAGGATTTAAAAAAAAGAATGTTTCCATTCAAAGGTGATTCAACAAAATCTCTGCATCTGATCAATTTTCTGCTAGTTCAGAACAAATCAGATACCTTCAAATTGATTGAACATTAGTGTGGTCTCCTCGGCATGCATGCATGCAATCTCTCTCTCTCTCTCTCTCCTCTCTCTCTCTCCTCTCTCTCTCTCTCTTCTCTCTCTCTCTCTCTCCCTCCCTCCCTCCTCCCTCCCTCCCTCCCTCTCTCTCTCTCTCTCCTCTCTCTGTGTCTCTGTGTCTGTCTGTCTGTCTGTCTGTCTGTCTGTCTGTCTCTCTCTCTCTCTCTCTCACTCCTCACTGTGTGTGTGTGTGTGTCTCGTCTCTGTCTCTCTCTCAGTCTCCCTCTCTCTTTCTCCCTCTCTCTCTCTCTGTCTCACACACACACACACACACACACACACACACACAGTTGAATTTACATGCAGGATTAAACTGAACCTCCTCTCCTCTCTCTCTCTCTCACTCACTGTCTCACTATCTATGGGTGTGTCTCATCTCTGTCTCTGTCTCTCTCACACACACACACACACACACACACACACACACACAGAGAGAGAGAGAGAGAGAGGAGAGAGAGAGAAGAGAGAGAGAGAGTTGAATTTATGTGCAGGATTAAACCGAATCATTTGGGGAATACAAGACAAACCGATTCTTTTAAACTTTCAAAGCTTGTTTATTTACAGTACCATCCTAGACCGAAATAGAACTGAAATTTGAATCTGCTTTGAACCTGATCCTCACATCCCTCATTTTTAGATATATGATCTTCCCATCCTTTTAACACACATTTGTGTGGGGGTGGGGGGGGTGTGACAGTTTGTTTTTTGCCAAAAACCACAGGCAAGATATGAATGCTTCTTCTCATTAACCTGCAAATCAAGGAGGGATCATTTTTCCCCCCCTCCATTTAGAGGTGAAGATTCAACATGATGTAGAAATTCCCATTAGAATCCTGGATCTGAGTTTACGCTTCCTTGCATTCCGGTCCTTTCTCTGGAGAGTGTCTGAATTAAACACTAAAATAGGAACCTTATCCAGGATCCATTGATAAATGGGACAGAATGTTAGCACGGAACAAAGCAGCAACAGAATTCTAAGTTTGATAAATTTGTGATGCTGAAAACCGACCGCCGAGAAACAGACTTCTCTATGTGAATAAAGACACACGATTACGGGAATAAATCATTGGGGGAAAAGCGTCACCCTGTGTTTTTTCTGCCTGGAGTCCATAGCTTTTCTCCCCACCTATTCAGCCTCCAGCAAGACCCTTCCCCAAATTTCAGGAGAGGTTTTTTTTTCCAAAAAGTAATCTCATCCTTTGTTTTTCAGGACTGTTTCCCTGAACTTTTCAATCTAATTTTTAAAGAATATTAGATATGGTTACAGATTAATAGAGTTGGAAGGGACCATGAAGGTCATCTAGTCCAACCCCCCGCTGAGGCAGGAGACCCTACACCATTACTGACCGATGGCAGTCCAATCTCTTCTTGAAAGCTTCCGGTGATGAAGCTCCCACAACTTCCGAAGGCAACTTCTGTTCCATCGGTGGATTGTTCTCAATGTCAGAAAATTCCTCCTTATTTCTAGGTTGAATCTCTCCTTGGTCATTTTCCATCCATTGTTCCTTGTCTGGCCTTCGGGGGCTTTGGAAAATAGCTTGACCCCCTTCCTCCTCTCTCTGGCAGCCCCTCAAATATTGGAAGATGCTATCCTGTCTCCCTACAAACCCTTGCTAAGCGACCGGTCGTAAATTGAGGACTGCCTGTCATGACGATAACAAGAAATCCGCGTGGCACTGTAATTGTTCAATCTGTTTTTGCCTTTGAAGGCAACTGTTGCAACGGGGAAGCAGAATGAGAGGCGAATAATTTTTAAACAGGCAGCTTTCAGAGATCTTAATATTGCTAAACACACACGAGCCCATCTGCTCCGTCAGAAATGCTCTCTTTCGTTTATTCCCAGCTTCTCACACACTTCTCTTTTAATCACCCTTGAGTAGCTCAACGGAAAGCCCTCATTTCTTCCGCCTTTCCAGACTCCTGGAAGTTGTCGTGAAATAGAGTTCTGCAACTGCGGTGTTTTTATGACCGTTGCAATGTCCTTGGGGGGGGGTGTCACTTTTTTGGGGGGACCACAGTTTTGGTCACCATGATGTAAAGAGGTTTTGGTTGCCACAATATATCACAAAAGATGTGGCGACTCTAGAAAGAGTGCAGAGAAGAGCAACCAAGATGATTAGGGGACTGGAGGATAAAACATATGAAGAACGGTTGCAGGAACTGGGCATGGCTACTTTGATGAAAAGAAGGACTAGGGGAGACACGATAGCAGTCTTCCAATATCTCAGGGGCTGCCCCAAAAAAGAGGGAGTCAAGCTATTCCCCAAAGCACCTCAGGGCAGGACAAGAAGCAATGGGTGGAAACTCATCAAGGAGAGAAGCAACTTAGAACTAAGGAGGAATTTCCTGAGAGTTAGAACAATTAACCAGTGGAACAACTTGCCTCCAGAAGTTGTGAACGCTCCAACACTGGAAGTTTTTAAGAAGATGTTGGATAACCATTTGTCTGAAATGGTATAGAGTTTCCTGCCTGAGCAGGGGGTTGGACTAGAAGACCTCCAAGGTCCCTTCCAACTCTGTTATTCTTTATTCTATTCTACTTGAGTACCCTATGCGATTTGCGGAATGACCACAGGCAAAAAATAAAGTTTGTAAAACTGGGTGTGACTCACTTAACAAAGTGTCTATGGAGATTCTCCGTCATCCAGGTCATGGTTATCTCAAAGGTGCTTTTTCAAGAGGCAGCTGGACTTTCTGGTTTTTCTTTGAAGACATTTCACTTCTCATCCCAGAAGCTTCTTCCACTCTGAGTGAATGGTGGGGAATGGAAGGATTGATACTCCATTCTTTTAGAGAGTCATTGAGGCCACTTGGAGGTTTAGCTGTGTCCTCAAACCGGCAACGACTCTCTAAAAGGATGCAAATGACCAGCTGTCTGCAAGGAGTATCAATCCTTCCATTCCCCACCATTCACTCAGAGCTGAAGAAGCTTCTCAGATAAGAAGTGAAACGTCTTCAAAGAAAAACCAGAAAGTCCAGTTGCCTCTTGAAAAAAGCACCTTTGGGTTAACATGTTGTTTGAAGGTGGCAAATAAATTTTAAGAAATAAGTCAAATGGTGGCCTCCCTTAGCAAGAGAAATCCCAGTCCCAATTGCAGTCATAAGTCGAGGACTTCCTGTCATTGAGTTGGAAGGAGCGATCGGCCCTCCTCCTCCTTCTGTGGAGGGTTTCAATGGCAGTTCCTTCCTTCGTTGGTTTTCGCTCATAAAGCTGGAGATGAGGAGGTTGAGATGTGCCTTTCTCAAGGGAGAAAGACTTGGAGGCTAAATCATTTCTACATGAGGTCAGCTGCTTTTTAATTTCCCTCTCAGTCTCAGTGATTGGAACATTGAAGTTGGTTATTTTGCTGTGGGGTTTTCTTTTCCCCCTAAAGCCACAGACATTCCCACCCTGGGAAACGGGATTGCAATCCAGGCATAAAATAAATCAGAAGTTATGAGAGTTTTTCGTTTCCTCACTCCGTCGCTTCCCGGTCCTTGATTCCTGGGGCGTTGGTGGTTGGAAGCATTTGAGTCTCTTCGGTTCTGAAATATTTCACTTAGATTTCATTTTATGTACCTCTTAGGCGCCGTTTTCTGAAGGGACTTGATTGATTCAGCCTTAATCCTTTTTATCTTTGGAAAGAAAGGCCTGTGGTTGTTTCCCCATGCATACACGTGAGTCAGACGGGGACAATTAAAGCATGCTTAAGTACCGTATTTTTCGAAGTATAAGATGCTCCGGAGTATACGATGCACATTAGTTTTTGGGGAGGAAAACAACAAGAAGAAAAAAAATCTGCCTCTGTCTACCAGCATCCATTGGTATTCATCTGGCTAGCAAATAGCCCACAGCCTGGTCAGCTTCAGAACATTATTGCAGCCTGATTCAGCATGAGCAGCTGATTGGCGGTTCAGAATACCGCCAATCAGCTGTTCCAGGCTGCGAGGATCGCCACAGCCCATCGCCTTCTCCGCACGTTGCATTTTTAGCCTCCGCGCATCGCAGTTTTGGCCTCGCATGTTGCATTTTTGGCCTCCACACGCTCCATTCTAGATCCGTTCCAGGCTGCCTCTGCCGCTGATCCCCACCACCTGGAACTGGCCAAAAATGCAATGCATGGAGGCCAAAAACAGGGCATGCAGAGGCCAAAAATGCAACATACGGAGGCTGAAAATGCAACGCAGGGAGGCAGCGATTGGTGGTGATGTGCTGTGGCGATCCCTACCTCCTACATATAGGTGCCAGATTAAACCATTGTTCTTTCAATGGCCACGTGTGTTTCTTTCTTACTGAAGAACTCGATGGAGAAATTTCTCCTGTGCTCATATGTCGACCTAGTTGTTGCTGCTTCTGGCAGGTCAAACATCCAGCCGAGCTTCTGGTTTACTCATTGGCTATAAATAGCTTCTTTCCAATATTGCTATGTCTACAGCAGGTGAGGCCATATGCCTTGATTGACACTTGGCATTTTGCTCAGGGGAGGATAAACAGAAATACTTGACGTGATGCCCACATTGCTTGCAAAAGACCTCCAACTTCTTTCTCGTGTCAGTTCTCCTTTTGCGGTGTGGGGATTCCTGCGTATTTAAAATCCCATACAGGACAGGGGTGGTATACCGGTTCGCAAATGTGAGCACACACGCCTCCTTCTGTTCATGTGCTTTGCTTACGTGGGCACCTTCTGCATGTGCACTCAGCCTCAAAAACGTGCCTAAATAGGATAGCATTGAGCCAGGGCAGGTGGACGGGCCCACCGACAATTTCCGCTACCGGTTCACCTGAAGTGGTTCGAACCGGCTGAATACCACCTCTGATACAGGACAGCCTATGGCCATTACAGTCAAAGGAGTGCAAGATCAAAGACGTGGAGAGACGTGGCCCATAGAATCGCTCATAGAATCAGACTGTTCTGACCTAGGCTTCCTGAGTCAGTAAAACACACGAGGAGTCCCAAAAACCTCTTTTATTTCAACAGCTGTGAATTCTGTTCATTCACAGATGAGTCCCAATAGTTGTAAAGAGTCCTTCGGGGTAAGGCTGATAATCACCCACCTTTATCTCCCTTGACACGCTGGCAAAGACCTAATTGGCAAAGCCACACGGAGTCCAGAATCAAACAGAGCTTCCGACTTTAAACTGCACAGAATAAACAACAGTTGCTTCCTGCAAAGGCCCACGTGCCTTTGCTCCTCTTTTAAGTCTTATGGGAGGGGCCAATCATCTCCAAGCCTTACTCCTGAGTCGTCCCTTTTGTTTTAACTGTTCTTGCCTTCTGGCAGCTCTGCGCACGCGCGCATTGGGAACAGGCTCCCCCTGTTCCTCTGCCTCGCTGAGGTCCGACTCTGGAGGCTCTGGAGGCAGCACATACCTCCCAGATGGCCCTTTCTCTGCCTCCGATGCAGACGCCTCATCCAAGCCCTCCCCAGACTCCAGGACTGGCCCATGTTCCTCCTCAGCCTCCTGACTGTCCGACTCTGCTGCCAGCTCCGCAGGCTGCTGGTGGATCACAACACAGACACAACTCAACGGATAACATCATTGTTATCCTCAATGCCTTTGGCATCCTTTTTTTCCCAATAGCATTTCTTATTATTTTAGTCTTTTAATAGCAGACACCGACTGTGTCAATATCTTCATTGAACCTGCTGAATCTCTGGGGCCCCCAAGGAAGAGACAGGAGGCTGTACTTAATTTTGAGGTCTTTGGGTTGGATTAATCTCAGCTAACCAGGTCATTCTTGCAAGGGATTATTTTTTATGCCAGGACTGGTAAGGGAGCATTTCCTTGCTCGTTTATAATGTTGACATCAACTCCTATTGAGTTTTCCAACTGGGTCTCCTTTGGCTTAATTTAAATTGTACCCCAACATCCTTGGAGACTCACATGACTTGCTTACATCTTATATGGAATGTCAGAGGGCTGTGGGTGGGTGGGTGGGGGAGAAATATGCCCCCATAATTCATGAATACCAGCAGCTATTTTCATGGGTCTCCTTTCTGGTTCATCTCTGGTGGCTTTTTTGTCCGTTCACCATGCTGCTATCAACCAGGACAAAGGATGACCGATGTCTCTTGGCACCTTCCAGTGCAATTTATAGAAATTTCCTGGCACAGTTGAATGGGTCTATTAAACCCAGCTTGGCTACCTAGACCTTAAAAATAGATTCTACAGTCTATTGTCCATTGGAGGACTGGAGAAATTAAGGAGTCAATTAACTGTCCCAACTCGGAGACAAGGAAGTGCAGGCTTCCAACTACTTTGCTTTAAAAAGAGAATCGCTTCTTGGAGCAGCCAAAAGCTCCATATTTGTTCATCCCCTATATCAGTGATGGCTAATCTTTTTGCCGTCGCATGCCAAAAGCAGGGGGAGCATGGGGGGTTCACGCACCCATAATTCAATGCCCCCATGCCCCACCCCCCGCACATGCATGCACAAACACCCCCCTGCACTCCCCCGCTTTTGGCACGCGATAGCCCGGTAGTCCCATTTTTCGCCCTCCCCAGGCTCCAGAGGCTTTTTTGGAGCCTGAGGAGGGTGAAAACAGCCTCCCCTGCCCCCCTGGAGGCCCTCTGGAGGCTGGAAATATCCCATTCCCTGACTTTCGGTGGGCTGGGAAGGCCCATTTTTTGCTCTCCCCAGGCTCCAGAGGCTTTTTTTTGAGCCTGGGAAGGGTGAAAACGACTTCCCCTACCTCCCCAGAGGCCCTCCAAAGGGAAGGCCCAAAAATCGGCTGGCCAGCTCTTGAGCTGAGCTAGGGCAACAGTTGCGTGCCCACAGATATGGCTGTGCATGCCACCTGTGGCACACGTGCCATAGGTTCACTATCACATCCCTATATTAAGCCAATAACTCACGAGGTTTTTACAAGGAGTGAAGGAAAAAGAATCTGTACCTGTCCGAAATTGTAGCATGTGTCAAGTTTCCGAAAAATGCCCTAATTAATTCATGAGCCATGATCCAAACTTCAAAGGAAATATAGTCATTTATTAGGAGCAACATTCCGGCAATACTGGGATGCAGTTAGGACTGATCCCACGTAGATTTACGTTCCCCTATGACCCTATCTCTCCCCTCCTCTCTGGCCATGTCATAAATCACATTCTCCAATTAACCACTTTGGCTGGCTGTGAAACCTAACACCCTCCTTCTGATTGCAGTCAGAAAGAATGTATGGAATTCACTTCAGTTCTCCCTCCCTCCTGCTCATGGCAACTTGAAAGCTTTGCAAGTTGATGGCATGTTTCTGAAATCTCAAAAAAACAAAAACAAAATTGAGAGTGGGTTTAGTCAATGTAGAATAAACCAGAGAGATCCAATCTCAGCAACAGTGTTCAGCATCTCGCTAGATTAATGCTGCATACAGTATAAAAGGGATCCTATCTCAATTTAACATTTCAAAACCTTTATTAAAATCAAATTGAGATTCAATAATTAAGCAGGGCACTGAAGACAGTGTGTAGATATGTAATAAGAACCATCGATCAGAATGAATGATGAATAAGAGTTTCTCCTTAAAATCTAAGTAACTAACACATGGATTTCGGCGAAAAAAAGCTGGCTTGTCATTTTGCAAATCGGGTACGGAAGGCAGAAATTTGACCAGGAGGAAAATTTAGTTCCGATCAGAGGTGGGCATCATATACTGTAACAAATGGTTCAGACGGAACTAAAAATGTGAGCTCTCGTCTTCCGCAGCATCGAAAAACCAGCAGGTGGGCGGCCCTGCTGCTGGTTGGAACTACCGGTTCGCTTGAACCTGTCCGAACCTGCAGCACCCCACCACTGGTTCCAATGAAAGGCTGTCTTAGCAGTCCATATACATGGACGCTATTTTATCAGGTTCCCTTTTAAATTTGATTTTGACCCCGCCAGCTGTCCGTGTGACTTGGGACAGTCTGCTCTGACATTCCTGCAAAAAATTATGATCATATTTTAACACCGTTTAACTGGAGCTGGAGTGACGACATGGTAATATAGTGCTGAATGAGGCCCGGTGAAATCGAGCTTCGAATTCTGACTTCGACGGGAAGCTTTGTATGATCTTAATCTGACTTATTTTTCTTAGCCTAACTTAATTTATAGATTCTTAAGAAGCTGGGCGCAGAGGGGGAAGGAGGAGGTCCAGAACAGGGGTTTAATAGCTTGATTTTAGTTTTGCGAAATGAAGCATTCTTCATTCCTCTGGACAGTGTTAGGTCTTCGAGGTTTAGTGATTGTAACCCCGAAAGCAAATTTCTTAATGAAATATCAGTAAATCTGCAGTCTAGTCACAAGTGACTAAACCATGAAACTTAACACCAACAAATACAAGCCATAGAATCCATACCAATATTTCCTGCTAACATTCTGTTTCTTCCTAAAGACTTGAGAATAACGAAGTTGGAAGTCTCTAGTCCAACCTACTCCTGCTCAAGCAGGAGACCTTATGCCATTTCAGACAAATGGTTATCCAACCTCTTCTTAAAAACTTCCAGTGTTGGAGCATTCACAACTTCTGGAGGCAAGTTGTTCCACTGATGAATTGTTCTCACTGTTAGGAAATTTCTTCTTAGTTCTAGGTTGCTTCTCTCCTTGGTTAGTTTCCACCCATTGCTTCTTGTTCTGCTTTCAGGTGCTTTTGGAGAATAGCTTGACTCCCTCTTCTCTATGGCAGCTCCTCAGATATTGGAAGGTGCCATCATGCCACTCCTAGTTTTTCTTTTCATCAGACTAAAAAGGTAAAGATAAAGGTTCCCCTTGCACATATGTGCTAGTCGTTCCCGACTCTAGGGGGCGGTGCTCATCTTTGTTTCTAAGCCGAAGAGCCAGCGCTGTCCGAAGACGTCTCCGTGGTCATGTGGCTGGCATGACTCAACACCAAAGGCGCACGGAACGCTGTTACCTTCCCACCAAAGGTGGTCCCTGTTTTTCTACTTGCATTTTTTACGTGCTTTCGAACTGCTAGGTTGGCAGAAGCTGGGACAAGTCACGGGAGCTCACCCCGTTACGCAGCACTAGGGATTCGAACCGCTGAACTGCCGGCCTTTCGATCAACAAGCTCAGCATCTTAGCCACTGAGCCACCACATCCCTTATTTTCATCAGACTAGAGCTCCCTAATTCCTGCAACCGTTCTTCATATGTTTTAGCCTCCAGTCCCCTAAACATCTTTGTTGCTTTTCTCTGCACTCTTTCTAGAGTCTTAACATCTTTTGTGGCATATTGTGGCAACCAAAACTTAATCGTCAACTTTGGAGAGTTTATTGGCCCTCAAATCATAAGCCATGAATCAGAGCTAATCTGTTTTCTCGGGAGTTGGGAAAGTACCTTGAAATGGAGACTTTCAGCTACAAACTGTCAGTCTCCTTCAACTTGAGACTTAAATACATCTTAGATCAGGGGTCTCCAACCTTGGCAGAACTCTGGGAGTTGAGGTCCACAGGTCTTAAAGTTGCCAAGGTTAGAGACCCCTGTCTTAGATGAAGGGTTACTTTTCAAATTAGGAAAAGAAATTTGTCAAGTTAGGGGGAAAAAAACATCCTTTCTTTTTTTTAAAAAAAAAAGCTCACTTTTAACCACAGGCTTTTCCCCTGGTGGATTTTGCTAAAAATAACAGTTCTGATCAATAACATCTACGTTTGATGCTCTCGCTGTAGTCCCTTCTATCCAAAGGATTAAAGCCAGGCACGAGAGCGTGAACATCGTAAATACTCGCATATTCAGAGATGCTACTTTCCAAATTCTTTCTGTCCCAGTTTGGCATGTTCACCTTGATGAAAGGTTATGCTCTTGAGCGAAATTATTCTGATCGTTCCCCCAGTGCCATGGCAACAGATTATGATGTCAGCAGCAAAGACAAGAGGCGGGGAGGAAAACAGTTACTAAGAAGAAACAGATTACAAAAGGGGAAAAAAATTCACTTTGCAATGCTGGATTTTTTTTTTCTTCTTCTCCTCCGACTTCTTTCTTTGTTTGCAAAAGTCTACGTCAATTTTTTTTTTAATGATTCGACAAAGGCCGGAAGATATTACAGTATTTTTTTTTTCCATTATGTTTTCTGAGAATACTGTTTTACTTCTAAGCTTCCAATAACGGCAGGAAGGTCTTCCTTTTATGGTTTCTAAGAATGCAGCTTTATGATTCCCCCAGCTGGGGAATTCTGGGAGTTGAAGTCCACACATCTTAAAAGCTACCAAGTTGAGACTCTTAAATGTCCGGGTTTTGCATCAATGACCCTGTGAGTTTTAACGTCCTCTTTGCACAAACTGTACGCTTCTGCGATGATCCAGAAGGTGCTGTTGGGGTTATAGACCTTCGATGGGAAAAACCACTGCACTTTTTCCTAGGAGCGTTGTCATAGCAACAAGCCAGCATTGCAACCTATTGATTCTAGGCTGGGGAAAGGAAGGCAGTTCTCTTTCAATTAGGAAAAAAGTGGAGAGATTTACCCTGGTAGCCAAACCAGCTGTTATCAGCAGCCGATGCAAAGTTCTCCAGATGGTTTCAACTGCCCTTTTGAGGCTTCACAGCTTCCTAGTCCTCATGGACCAAAGCAATTTGAGCAGCTTCCCTGAGAAATCCTGGCCACGATTCCACAAATAGCAGCAAAGGAATTCATATTCCAAAGCGTAAGTGAATAATAGATAACCATCAGGCCAATTCATTAATGTCTAAATGTCAATATTTCGCTAATGGCGTAATTACTCTGTAAGCCCAAATACCCGTCTACGAAACCAAACGGCAAACAATTTATCCTCAGGCAGTCATGCATAATTATCAAGAGATTTTAAAACACTACCTAATTGTATTTATCTCGGTTGCATGCTGGCAAATCTGCTGCCAACTTTCCTTTTGAACTAGCCGTGCAGTTCCCTTGACTTCTCCAAGCAACCGATATTTCCTCCTCTTCTTAAAGGCTTAATTTGCTACTACGAATGGCAGAAGACCAGATGTTGGTTGCCTTCTTCAAGTCCCCTAGCAACTGGAAAGCAACATCTGTTCCATGAAAGAAGTCAGCTCTGCTTTTGTTTTTAAGTTAATGAAGCTGAGAAGCAGGAAGGACAGCATTTTTGTACAAGAATTCTCCTTCGGCCTGGCGGCTAATGCACGAGAGGTCCGTAGGAGAAGAAAGGGTCCGCCTGGCCAGCTTCTGCATTTGAGGCACCAAGGTTGGTCTGATGTTGGGATCAGCAATTCAGCTTGCAGATTCCAAGATCCAAACCATCTGCAAGAACTTTCTCTAGAACTGGGTCTCAGTTCCAACCAGGTGATAACAGACGGTCCTCGGCTTATGACCGTATTCTCATACATGAGTAGAGAGGAAGGCTTTTCAACTATGATGCTCCTTCTTTCACCATGGAAGAGATAGAGAGATGAGAGATGAGAGAGAGAGACAGATGGAGAGAGAGGAGAGATAAGATAGATAATAGATAGATAGATAGATAGATAGATAGATAGATAGATAGATAGACAGACAGACAGACAGATAGATAATAGAGAGATAGAGAGATGAAAGATAGATGAGAGAGAGAGAGAGATGGAGAAAGAGGAGAGAGAGATGATAGATAGTTAGATGGATGGATAGATAGATAGATAGATAGATAGATAGATAGATAGATAGATAGATATAGATAGATAGAAGATAGATGGATGGATGGATAGATAGATAGATAGATAGATAGATAGATAGATAGATAGATAGATAGATAGGTAGATAGAAGATGGATGGATGGATGGATGGATGGATGGATGGATGGATGGATGGATAGATAGATAGATAGATAGATAGATAGATAGATAGATAGAAGATAGATGGATGGATGGATGGATGGATGGATGGATAGATGAGAGATAGATGAGAGAGAGAGAGAGAGAGAGAGAGATCAGAGAGAGAGGGTAGTGGGTGGGGGGGGACAGAATCATCCCTTTGAAAAGCTTCCCCTGGAGAAATGATCCACTTAATTTCTCAGCCTGAAAAATTTGAGGACAGGTTTTCTTCCGTTGTTTGGGAGCAGTTCCGTCGTTGAAACCCAATATAGTTTCTTCCTGCCCGTCCAGCTAGTTTTCGAATGCCGTCTGGGCGAGAGTGACGACTTCCTGCCCTCTCCACTCCTAGCATTCCAGAGGGTTGGACACCGTCCTGCCTCCTGAATTAGCCCAAGGGTTGAAAACTCAAGATCCATAGCCCCTTGAAGCCGACAACCCTTCATCAGGCACCTCCTTGTGTCTTGAGTGGGTTACAGGAGCTTCCAGAGACACCGCGTGGTCTGGTTATGCAAGTCTTGGGTTACAAAGAGAAGGAGAAATCGATTTGAATCCTCGCTGGGTTATTTTGCTCCTCGGGAGCGACCAGTCCATGATGATCTCGGAGGCAAAGGAGGGAGAAAATTCAAGATGGGCTTTGAGAAGGACAGCAGAAATACTTCACAACTCATACACCAAAGCCTCCTTGTTGTTTGCACCCTGAATCCAGACACTCCTGGATTCAGCTCTAGCAATGATTCAACGGTGTTGTACTTTAGAATCTAGTTACTAATTCCAAGTTTTATCAGAGACACTATATGGGGTGGCTGTGTTAATAGAATCCTTCTTTCTTTTTTTCTTTCTTTTTTTCTTTCTTTCTTTCTTTCTTTCTTTCTTTCTTTCTTTCTTTCTTTCTTTCTTTCTTTCTTTCTTTCCTTATAACATTTATAGGCTGCCTCAAGATAACTCTGGGTGGTTTCCTGCCCAAAAGATTTTAAGAGCTGATATTCTTCATCCCCGTAATGAAGAATTTATTTATTTATTTTATTTTATTTTATTTTATTAGATTTCTATACCGCCCTTCTCCCGAAGGACTCAGGGCGGTGAACAGCCAAAAGATAAAACACAGAAATACAAAATTTAAAATAGATTAAAACAGATTAAACAATTTGGCTCAATTTTAAAATATCCCATAATTAAACAAATTAAAATTAGTGTTTAAAATTTAAGTTTAAAAATTTTAAAAAGGAGAAGGAGAAGAATATGTGCTCTTAACTCTCAGGAAATCATCGTTTTGTACCACCATTTAACGGTGGTACGGCTTTGCCTCCAGAAATTGTGGTTGCTCCAAACTTGGAGGTGTTGGAAGAAATGTCCATCTGGGTTCAGTTGAAAGTGGGGAGAAAGACACTGGAAACATGGAAGCTGCTTAGAAAATTGGTTTAATGATGAAACAGGACCACATGGTTTTGACGAGAGAGGGGGGGGCAGGGAGCTGCAGAAAACTGCTTTGTCTTCTAGGAAGGGGGGTGGGTGCTACCTTTCTTCAGAGTTTTTTTTTAAAAAAAAAAGAGATTGGACAACCCTGTGTCTGAAATGGGATAGGGTGGCCTGACTGAGCAGGGGGTTGGACTAGAAGATCTCCAAGGTCCCTTCCAACTCTCTTCTCCTGTGCTTCTCTTCCCTTGGGCGGGCCACGTTGGGGATTTAATCGTGTTTTTTGCTTTGTTGAATGTAGGAGTGGGGGTAGTTAAAAAAGTGTTTCCTGTTACACCTTTGTAATCTGCATACCTGCTCCCCCCGCCATCCACAAAATAAATCAGATCCCCCCCAAGGAAAAGTTGTGTGTTTGGTAAAGATTTCACTTAGCCTGCATTTCCTAGAATGATGCTTTAAAATATATGATCCAGTTAGAAGCTGCAACGTAAGCCTGTTGTAAGTATGTAGGAGTGGACTGTTCTGCCTTTTGTGTTTTCCTCTCTCTTTCTCTCTCTCTCTCTCTCTCTCTCCTTCGTCTAACCAAGTACGTTAATCCGCTGCATTTTAATTTTCCTCCCAGCCACGTTCTACTCCCTTCTGTCCCTTCCCTGCTCCTCACCACCTCCCTCTGATCATGACAAACTTGATTTTATTTTTTTTCTTTCTCTAGGTTTTTTCTTTAAGTTTTCTTTTTCCGGTTGCTTTTTTTACCCTTTCCATTCTAACTTTAGTTCATTTTTGTTGTGTGGTAACCGCAGTTATGGATGACGCCTCTCCTGGCACACAGGAATATATTATGTTACGGCAAGACTCCATCCAATCCACGGAACTAAGGAAAAGGCAGTCCCCTTTCCGAACTAAATGCCACGAAATCTTCTGTTGCCCACTGAAGCAAGTCCACCTCAAAGAGAATACCGAGCCCGAAGGTTTGTGGTCCATGCATCTTCCTTTGCTTTTTGCCCTTCCTTCCTTCCTTTTTTTTTTTTTTTTTTTTGTTGGTTTTTCCTTCTCCTCCTTGGATTCTTTCTTTCTCCCTTTCCTTTTTTTTTTTTTTTCATTTCTTCTTTTTTTTGCTTTGTTTTTCTGGAAAGCCTGTGCCTGGCCTGTTGAGTCTTTCTTCTTATGTTCACTTCTGAATCTGCATTTGATGCACCAGGAAACGAGAAGCTGCCTAGAATTCGTCTCTCCGTTTTTGCTTGCTTGTAAGGTGTGGGGAAGAGCCTGTAATTTCGTCACACACACACAGACCCAAAAAAATTGGGACTTTTATAACTGTAAAGAAGCAATTTGTCCCCTTTGAGGCATTCATAAAAGGTCTCCCCATGTCGTTTTCGTTGGCCTTCTGGCTGCAAAATTTGCTTGCTCTTCTAAAAGAATATCTTGGGAGTTTCCAGTTTCTTCCCAGCTCCGGCCTTTTCATCCATCCCTGGAGTTATCTTGATGCTTTTAATGTCGTCCTGAGCTGGGGAGAATTGTTATTACCTTGACTTGAAACTTAATTCTGGGGGGTCCTTCGTGAAAGCTTGGTTTGTGCATTGCTTCTGCTGATCTTCCCCAAAAATTGCTTCCACGAGCTGAAGTTTGGCAAAGCAGGATAAGGTTTTTTGCATGTCCCGTTGCACTTTGGAAAGTCTCGTGCATGTCGTAGAACAAAACTGGAATGTGTGTCTCTCTCTCTCGCCTGTCCTTTGTTTAATTTATTCTCCAGAGATCCAATATTGTTTGACCGGTTGATGATTTGCTTGTTTATGAACTTGGGAAGAGCAAACTTTGGTCTTACTTGCCTGGGGGGGGGTCAGTATATGAGATTAAACCATCTTTCCTCTTTTTTTCCTTCCCGGGGTTTTTGGGACAACTGAATTATTGGTATTTCTATAATGTTTTCTCTCATGTGTTTTTTGTTTTTTATTATTATTATTATTATTATTACTGCCTCAATTCTACCTGGTAAGATTTTGCATGTTTTACACCAGCTTCTATATATATATATGGTTATTTAGCTAATGAATTCATTGGGGGATTGTCTACCTACGTGGATTTGATTC
>NW_027257498.1:0-18262 GCF_029215685.1 Pituophis catenifer annectens | reverse complement strand
GAATTTTGTGTGTGTAAAGTGTGAAAGTTGGTTTTTTGGGCTTTTTGTGGCTGTGTGAGGTTCCTGCTTGTTGCAGGGGCCATTTTGGGTCTAGCACAGCTACTTTTACATTGTGGGTGAGCCAGTTGTGTTGTGTTGTGTTGTGTTGTGTTGTGTTGTGTTGTGTTGTGTTGTGTTGTGTGTGTGTGTGTAAAGTGTGAAAGTTGGTTTTGGGGGCTTTTTGTGGCTGTGTGAGGTTCCTGCTTGTTGCAGGGGCCATTTTGTGTCTAGCACAGCTGCTTTTATATTGTGGGTGAGCCAGTTGTGTTGTATTGTGTTTTGTAGGTTAAAAAAGGGCAAAGAAGTGACATTGACTTGGCCACGCCCACCTGACCACCAAGCCCCGCCCTCCCAGTCACCTTACCACCAAGCCCCGCCCACTAATTAAGCCACGCCCACAGAACCAGTAGCAAAAATTTTTAGATTTCACCCCTGCCTTTATGTCCTTCTAATACAGTGTTTCTCAACTTTGGCCGCTGGGTGGACTTCAACTCCCAGAATTCTGGCTGGGGAATTCTGGGAATTGAAGTCCACACATCGTCCAGCGGCCAAGGTTGAGAAACACTGTTCTAATAGCTCAGCACTTTCAATTGCCCCAATCACTTGGGGTACAAATGACTAAGTTCTAAATTTTCAGTAAATAGTTGTGGCAAGTGTGTAATAATATACTAAGACACCACCACCCTTCTCTCTCATTAGTTCTCTGTCAAGTACGTTGGAACAAAGGTAATTTATCTTATGACATTTTCCCAATTTGAATAGTTATTTTCAAACAATACTTTGAAAAAAAATCTCTGAAGTAGTCAGTCATTAAATCAAATCAAATCAAATCAAATCAAAT
The DNA here is from genome assembly GCF_029215685.1 of Pituophis catenifer annectens. Classification (NCBI taxonomy): domain Eukaryota; kingdom Metazoa; phylum Chordata; class Lepidosauria; order Squamata; family Colubridae; genus Pituophis; species Pituophis catenifer. Next base: position 17,382 of record NW_027257498.1, on the reverse strand, counting down.
CAAATCAAATCAAATCAAATCAAATCAAATCAAATCAAACCTTTATTGCCAATGCAGAACATGTGTACAATTAAATTGAATGAGCCTCCCTTGGTGCAGCCCCCCCCCCCGAAACACAAAGTTAGGATAAGCAAAATTCCTTCTTCCTCACATTGCCCCTGAACCGGGGGTGAAATCCAGCAGGTTCTGACAGGTTCTGGAGAACTGGTAGCAGAAATTTTGAGCAGTTCAGAATACTAGTAGTGGAAATTTTGAGTAGTTCAGAGAACTGGCAAATGCCACCTCTGGCTGGTCCCAGAGTGTTGTGGGAATGGAGATTATGCAATCTCCTTTCCCCAGGAGTGGGGAGGGAATGGGGATTTTGCAGTATCTTTCTCCTGCCACATCCACCAAGCCACACCCACCAAGACACGCCCACAGAACTGGTAGTAAAAAAAATTGGGTTTCACCACTGCCCTGAACTTTTCTCTGCTGACTACAAGCTATTCCACACTCCTGAATACATCTAACTTACAACTCTACATGGTGTACATTCAGCTTGTACTTTATTGGCAGTTTCAAACCTGGATGGAGCTGATGAACACTATATGACTATACGTTTACCATATGCTAGTGAACAGAAAAACATCATCAGTTAAATGTGTGAGCTTCCAAGGTTTGTGGTTGGTCAAGGAAAACTAAAGGATGGACAAACTTGAAACATATTGAAAACTAAAAAAAAAAAAAAAAAGCCAAGGAAATACATACCAACTTAAAGAAACCCAAGTTCTATGAAGCAAGAGGCAGAGAAAGGATTATCAATTATTTTCTAAAAGATTAGCTTAGGCTGCTATTTGAACAACCTACATGAATCAGAACCAACCACTGAAACAGATGGTACCAGGACATGTTATTTCTTAGACGTGAGGGGATGAAATAAAGCTCTCTCAGGTTAAGGGGAAGAGGAGTGGTGAATCTTCACTCTCATATGGGAAAGAAATAGAACAAAAGCCTAATGAGTTGAAGACAAAGCAGCAATTTTATACCAACAAAAGAAAAACAATAATGATCATTGAAGAATGGGAAATTATTTAACTATGTTCACAAGGCATGCCAGCAAGCTATTTTAAGATTATCATTAGCATTTACAGAAAAGAACATCAGCAATATACAGCATGTACACGCACGCTCACCCTCCAAATGCTAAATTATTTATTGGCTACTTAAGGATTTGACAAGCAGCTTAAAGAAATTAGAATTTATTTTTTTAACTGAATAATCAAAACTAATAAGACTAAGTTTTCTTTTTATTGAGATACTTTGTGCTCAAACAACCACAGCTGTTCCCATGCTGAATTCACTTCTGTGTTAAGGATGTACATTAATTTTGAATTAATTTTAAATAACTGGATTTCCAAAAGCCAGAACAGGACAAGACATAGAGGAGGAAGAAGCTCTTTGATGGTACAAAATTTAGTAATCCTAATCCATCTCAAAAAGATATCTTCAGAAGGTAGTTTTCAAAACTGCTAAAATATTTTATCCAGACTTTGTCATGTTTAGAGGAAACTAATGAAAACAAAGAGTCACGTTAAGAATGCTTAATTGATGTTCCATTAAATTTAATGAGACTATTCTAAGCGTGATTAAGTCGGGAACCAATATATGGATCTGGCTGTAATAAGTAAACATTTTTATGGATATAAAATTTAAATATATGTGCATGACTGTTGTGGCCCGTCAGCGGCCTGTGCAGATTGTAGCTGATTCCGACAACGAGGAGGCTGGTGTGGTGCTGCGTCAGCAGCCTGTGCAGCTGGCACTCGAGTCGGACAATGAGGAGGCTGGAGAAGATGTGGTGCCAGAAGCAGGGATTCAGCCAGGGCCTTCAGAACCTCCAGAAGCTCCTTTAAGTGAAAAGGACAAAGAGGAGGAGCCTCTTCTTAATGCACGGGCGTGCAGAGTTGCCAAAAGGGGGAGTGGCTCCTCAGGAGGAGGTCTCCTCGAGAGTAAGGCTTGGGGCTAATTGGCCACTCCCTTAGCCTATTTAAGAAGGAACACCGCTTGCAACAAGCTGTAGAGAACAACTTTAGTTCACTCCAGAGTGGATAAAAACCAATGATTTTTTTAAAAAAATAAAAAAAAAATCAGATTTTTTTTATTTAAATCGGATTTTTTTTATTTAAATAGGATTTTTTTGATTTTTATCGAATTTATTTTAATAAAAAACTTTTGGGGTAAAAATCTATCGTAAGATAGTTTTCTATTTAAGATACATAAATAATTTAGTTTATTCAGCATGAAATGGAGCTTAGTTATGTAGCATGAGGCTGTATATTCTTCAACACTGGGACTATCGGTGAGTCAACAGTGGGTCAAAGGAGTAGCAGAGATGACAGTTGCTCTTTAAAAATTATGATTTAAATCGAGTTGATTTAAATCAAGCCTTTTTACTAGATGTTTAAATCATGATTTAAATTGTGATTTAAATCAACTTGATTTAAATCAAATCCACCCTGGTTCACTCTCCTTCGTATCTACAAAATTGCTTCTGGGCTTTCTGCCAACTCTAGTAAGACTGTGATTGCCTTATCTTAGAATTTTGGTAGGCTGTTAAGACAGTTTATTAACAGCCTTTAAATAATAAAGACTAAGCTATTTGAGTAAAAGAAGCTTTGTATAGAGTTTGTGTGTGCTGCGTTCTTTGGGGTCTGTAGCTGGGGCAGAACAATGACAAAGCACGCTCTTGTATTTATATACAGTCTTTGCCAAGTTAAATATCAAAGTTCTTCTCTCTCTCCCTACCATTCACATACAACTCAATATTGTTCTATTGTATTAATCTGTGAATGAATTGGATATTATTTATGCCTGGAAGCAAAAGTCTCATTCACTCACAGAGGCGAAAGTCACAATATTTTTTTAAAAAAGACAAATATTACTTGTTTCTTTTGAATGCATATTTACTCCACACAATGAAAGTTTCTTTCAAACAACCTTCCTCTCACACTGGCATTACCTTCCTTTTAAAAAGCATATATCTACTAGAAAAAGTGTGTGAGTTAAATATGTATCATAGAACGTATCTTAGAATGTAAGCCAAATACTGAGAACTCACATGATGGAGGGAGGGATAACAGATTAACACAGTTGGAAGAGACTGTGGAAGCTGTTCTATCTCCGTCTCACACACAGACACAAACAGTCAGCCAGGAGTTAAATAAAACTTGCAGACAATAAATTCCTTCGATAACAGGATTGGCAGCAACCCAGTAGCTGCTGGGCAAGAACTTTACTCACAGAGAACCAAAACAAATACACAAAGCCACAGAATTGTCAAGTCCAGTCCGTATTAAATCCAAGGCAGGCAGATAACGTAGTTTCAGAGATACAATGCGACTCGCTAGTTGTTTAGTTTTGTCCGTCACAGAGCCTGAATGGCCACCACACCCCCTTTTATCCCCTGTGGGGTGTGGTCTAGTGACTCAGCTTAATCTCTGGCACGCCTCCTTTTCTGCTGCGTGCGCTTGTCTCTCTGACGCTGGCGTGGATCCAGCCAAGACTTATCTTCATCACTGTCTGACTGCAACTGTTCAGAAATACCTGGCTCCTGGCCAATCTCTTCTCCTTCGGGAGACACCTGAGGCATTGCCAGAGAGGAGGGTCCTGGAGAGGGAGGCCTGGCCAACTCCTCTCCTTCGGAGTCTTCTCCCTCTGATAAGACGGGCTCGGGGGTTGGAGTCACAACAGAGGCCTTCTAGTCCAATCCCCTGATCAGGCAAGAAACCCTACACCATTTTAGACAAATGGTTGTCCAATCTCTTCTTAAAAACCTCCAGTACTAGAGCATTGGATGGATGAATGGAAGGAAGGACAAGGAAAGAAAGCACAATTATGATAGATTATAATGTGAATGGGCAAAACTCCTTCACTAGCTATGCCTTCTCCTGCTGCTCCAGAAGGAACTACAAATCCAAGAAGATCCCTCCTTCAGAGCACTATAACTAATTAAGAACAACCATTGGGTCAATGTTCCTGATATCTGAACATACAGTAGTTTAAACGTATGTGAACATGGCCAGATAACTCCATATATTTGTCCACACTTTCTCCTCTAGTTTCCCATTTTAGTTTATCTTTGTCTTTTTTGTTCTGGCCATATAGGTACATTTCCCTATATAACAGTGACTCTCATTTTATTTTCTATTAGTACCTTTGGTGCAAACTATGAGGTACAAAATCGTTCTTGAAAATAAAGATTATGCTTGCAGCTACTACTTTATTTTACTATATGATGAGCTTCAAAGTAATTAAAAAGTCCAATAAATAAGTAAACAAATATATGGGGGAGGTGGGAGGCATGGAGACTGCTGGGTATAATCAATCCATGTTGCATATACAGAAGGAAGAAGATGACTTCAAGGATATATTTTGGACAGAAATTTCTCCTTTTCCCGTTATAATTCTTCACTAGCACCTGACACCCATGATTCATATCTGATATACCCGAGACAAGTAAAAACAGAAGAACAATCCTGCTGGATCAGGCCAAAGGCACATGAAGTGCAGTATTCTTGGTCACAAATGGCAAGTTGGACTGGTGGACCACAGCCTCTTTCAGCATTGCTTCGGAGTAACCATACTGCCTTTGATTCAGGAAGTAATGAGCAGGCATCGGTGCCCACTTTTAAACAATCTAAATTGGTTGCCTTCCACAATTGAGCTATGTGCTATGAAACCACATATTTCTTTCCTCAATTCCAAAACTCCCTGTCTTCCCTGACTAGTTTTACACTGTGAGTGAAAGAAAAACATTTTTCTGTCAACGCTGTTTATGCCTTAAATGATTATACATACCTTTGTTAAGTCTCCTTTGCTTTCAAGCTGGAGCTATAATCTTTCCTCATAGGAGTCTAGCCCACCTCATAATTATGTTGGTCGTTCTGTTTCAAAACCTTCTATAATATCTTTCTAAAGGAATTCTGACCATACCTATACATAATACTCCAAGTGTGGTTTCATCCTAGATTTGTATAAGGGCATTATTATATCAGCAGTTCTATTTTCATTTCCCCTACAAATGTTTGCAAGCATAGAATTTTCTGGTTTTGTAGCAGCTACATATAGTTTGACATTTTCATCAAGCCATCTGCAATTATTTCTGATCAGTCTCTGTCAGAAAAGATGACATTAATGTCACTGTGGTGGGTTGGGGTTTTTTTGTGCCTTCGAATCGGTGTTGATTTCTAGTGACCTGCCTGGACAAGTCCCTGCAGTTTTCTTGGCAATGTCTTCAGAAGTCACTTGTCATTGCTTTCTTTCTACAGCTGAGAGACAGTAATTGTCCCAATGCCACCAGGCTGACTACAGCTCACAGTCTTCCAGTTTCTAAGCGGTATCTTTAACCATTACACCAAACTGGCATTTTCCCTTTTACGTGAAAGTGATTGAAACTGCCCATCATTATCATTGCAGCTTTTTCAGCTATCTAACTTCATTTGCCATTTTTTATGTTAATTTTAGCTTCTTTGGACTAAATGTCACTAGTACTGTCTTTTGGGGGAGTATATAGACAAACACATTGACTCATTGAAAGAATTTGCTCCATATTTAGATACTCTGTTATGATACTCTATGCCACTCTCAAGTTACAGGACAATTTTACCCTCAATATACCCTTATCTACAGAGCTTGTATAAGAGATAACTATGCATCGCATTTCTTACCTGCACTCTACCATATATTTTATTTCTTATTTGCATTCTAACATCAAGCACTCCAACTCTCCAATTTTTACTTAGATCTTCTTTCATTTGACAAACATACATAATATTACTGTTCTGTCCCCCCACCTCACATAGGCAGACACACGAGCAAAAGATGTCTACCAGTGATTTATTTTTACAAGCTGACCTGAATCCCTTTGGCAGATAAAAATTCTGGCAGCTACTTTCCGAATGCCTGCCAAGTTTCTTATCACCTCTAGAAACAGGAGTCAGCATATCTGTAGTCCGTTGCTGGGGCAACCAAAAGTTCAAAGAGTAGTCAGAAGTCATTCACAAAGTCCAAGCCTTAATTCCAAAAAATATCCCATCCGAAGCTCACGATATGCAGTTTTTGTCCGTCACAGAGCCCGCAGAGCAACCCCACCCACTTTTATCCCCCGTGGGGCATGGTTCAGTGACTCAGCAATCTCCAGCCCTTCCCCACCTCTTCCTTTGCTGAGCATGCCTCTCCCTCTGAAGCTGCCTGGGATCAATCCAAGATTGATCTTCATCACTCCCTATTAGTGGGTGCCCCAACATGCTTTCCTCCTGGCCTTCAGCTGGAACCTGAGGCATTGCCAGAAAGGAGGGTCCTGGAGAGGGAGGCCTTGTCAGTTCCTCCCCATCACTTTCAGAGTCATATTCCTCCGTGAGGACAGGCTCGGGAGCCGGAGTCACAACAATTACCCTTGGATTTTCTTTTACCATTGGCACCATTTCCTAGATCTATCATTCTCTGAAAACCTTACCAAAAATGTCACCCTCCGCTATGAGTGATTTTTATGTGCTGGATATTTGTTGCATTCTGCTGGCTTTCTTTGCAGTATCCATTTAAAAACTGCTTATCATCTTTTTGATGTTATGTTATGCACACTACTGGTTCAAGTGCAACCATTCTTCTTTGTGCAGACTAGGTTTGTCCTAACAGATATACAGTACTAGTACATCATAAATCTAAACCCCCTTTCCCAATAATATTTTCTTAATCACCCATTGAGATTTCTCAGCTAAACCTAATTGATTCTGTGTGTGGAAAAGTGGTATCATCAGTCATTAATGCCGAAAATGAGCCACAGCCAATGAACAGCTTTCCCAAGCACTATCTACATAACTATGTAGACAGTGTCTGCCACCTACGTACTAGGCAGAAAATTCATTGTGCAGATGGCACCTCCATATCTCTATGTGTAAACCTCTAAAAAAGCGAATACCCCCTAGCTGATGTTCCAGGCTGAAATCATATGCTACCATCTTATCCTTGACTTTTGTTGCCAACTTCTCTGTTTTCCTAGCTAATTTTGTTCACCTATTTTGGCCCTATGAGAATGAAACTGCTCCCTAAGAATCAGGAGGTTATTACAATGATCATACACAGACAATGTCTGACCAGCAGTTATTTACATGATGCTCAATACAATACAACAAATAGCTCCATAGCCTCTGACAGCTGTCTGAGTGTCTACTTGTAATACAAGATCACAACAATGAATCCTAAATTGATATCACATCATGGGGGAAATAGAGACAGTGTTGCTTAGCCTGGGTGATTCCCTTCTCCTATACAGAGAACCAGCTGCATCATGAACTTGCAAAACTCAGATGTATTCAGGAAAAACAACCGAGTAGACAGAAATAATAAGCATGTAGATTTCACCATTTATCTGCTCTTCTGACTGGCTCAAGAGTAACAAAAAAAAGTGAAAGTAAGAAAACATCATTTGGCACAGACATTTATATGCCTTGAAGCAATTTAGCCAGTTTCTTTCTTTTATTTTCTACTTCTATGCTCAATTTTTCTGCGCTACTTTTTAAAAAAGAGGTAGTTACAAATTTTGCCCAGACTTTATGCTATAACAGTGATGGCGAGCCTATGGCACGTGTGCCACAAATGGCACGCAACACCTTCTTTGCGGGCACGTGAGCCATTGCCCCAGTTGAGCTCTGCCGCGCATGTGTGTGCTCCTCCTGCCGGCCAGCTGGTCGTTGGGTCTCTGGCGCTCATGTGTGGGGCGCATGCGTGGGGCCTTGCGTGTGTGTGGGGTGTGGGGGGCCGTATGAACGTGCACGGGGGAGGGACACATGCACAGAGGCTGCACACACATTGCATTTTGGGTGTTCGGGCGCACACGCATGTTTTGAGCACTCAGTCCAGAAAAGATTAGCCATCACTGTGCTATAACATGCTGACATTCCTGCTGGATGCCTACTTTTTATGTTCCCTATGCAAATAAATGAAGTGATTTTATCTGCTGACTTGCATAGAACCAAAAAGATCCTTCCATACTCCAAAGGGGTGTGGACTGAACCCTGACCTTCACTGGGGACTTTTTAAATAAAAGGTTGTTGATGAGAGGGTAACATTTTCCATCTCTAACTGTGGATTGTTAATATATTCCTCTCATCTCCTGCTAATGAATGGAAAACCACTATATTCGCTTGGAAAGAAAGGGAAATGTTCACTCTGAAATCTCTATGTTCACTTCTTCATTCCATTTTCTTTTTTCATTGTGTAAGAAGTACTCAGTTGCAGCAGGTGGCACCATCTAAATGACCTTGCTTGAACTCCATAAAAACTAACTTGGGGCAACCCTAGTTATACATACTTGGATGGGAAAGTATGAAGAAACTGGAATAATTAAAAAAAAATGACCAACAACCAGCAACCCTATCCTGTAGGAAGATAATGGCAAATTACTTTCCTATAGCCAAGAAAACCACAAGGGTATGATAACGTAGTCACCAAAAGTAAAAAATGACATGCTTTCATGAATATGAATATATGTATGTATAGAAAATATTTGAGCACTTTCTTTCTTTCTTTCTTTCTTTCTTTCTTTCTTTCTTTCTTTCTTTCTTTCTTTCTTTCTTTCTTTCTTTCCTTTCTTTCTTTCTTTCCTTCCTTCCTTCCTTCCTTCCTTCCTTCCTTCCTTCCTTCCTTCCTTCTCTTTCCCTCCCTCCCTCCCCTCCCTCCCTTTTTGAAAAGTACATAAAATGCAAGGAAACAGGAAAAAAAAATAAAGGAAAAAAAGAGGAGGGTCCAGGAACAAGCAAACTGATCGCAGGAAACCAAGAGAACAAAAATATAAAAATAATAATTTATGACTTTCTTTGATCCTTATAACAATTCTCTTTCAAACTGTAATTCAGTGTAAATTTCAAATATAGATGGACTCTGATCAATGCAAGGGTTGATAGAGAAACAAGCAGTACTCTCCAGTGGTGAAATCTAAAATTTGTTACTACCGGTTCTGTGGGTGTGGCAAAGTGACTGGGTGGGCGTGGCCAACTTTTTTTTTTTTTACTTTTAAAAGCATTTTTTCAGCTGAAGAGGTTGTAGAAAAAATGCTTTTAAAAGTAAAAAAAAAAAGCCTCTGATGATTGTGCAGCTCAGCTGGGCATGGGGGGGGGAGGGATTTTTGGTACCTGTTCTCCTGCCTCCATCGCTACCGGATCGGGCGTTCCGATCTGAACCGGGAGCATTTCACCCCTGGTACTCTCACATTTTATGTACACCGAGAGCGTATGCACCAAGACAAATTCCTTGTGTATCCAATCACACTTGTCCAATAAAGAATTCTATTCTATTATATATTCTATTTACCAAAAAGAAGTTTTAATCATCTATTTAAAAAATTTCCTCATTTCTTCATCGAAACAAACAAGCAAACAATAGTCCAGACTTTTGTTTTTGTTTTTTTCTGAGTAAACAAGCCCAATATCCACATCAAAATTTTAAGTTATAGTCACAGAAATACTGAAAATCTCCAAAAGGAAGTACTTACGTGCCTCAGAAGAAAACATCTCTTCTACTAAAAAATATTAAACTATATAAAGTGTTATGGAAAGAGTGGGGTATGTGTCTGGGGGGTCAGTTTTAGTGTTTGTATAAACTGGCTACTCCACAGTTCCACACTGGATGTAAGCCCTGCTTCTCAGCTGCGGAACTCATCAGCTAAATGAAAAATCTCGATTTCATGATCTTCTTCGAAAGAACAATTGTCTAGAAGACAAATAGTTGATTTTCAGGATTTCCCTTACATCCAGATAATTCTTCAGGCTACAAGTGTTCTACTTGAGTATTAAATCAGTTGTGGTGTCGGTTCTCCTATGCAGGAACTACTCAATCTGCATTTTCCCCACCAGTGACTAACTATATTTTTAAGGCAGATTTTAAGGTAGTTTTATCTTGCTTGCCATGCCGGATTAATTACCTTATCTTTCCTTGTTGGATTTATAGTTGGAAGTTTTCTGCTTATAACACTTGGACTGGAGTATTTTCAGCCAAAGGCTGTTACAGGTTTGTGGGGGAGTTTTTCTCCAGACCGGTGAGTAAAAGGGACGTTCAGGGCAAAGTTGAAGCTAATAAAGGGACTCATACTTATTCTCTGGCTGTGTTGCCTTTGTGCCACGCCCCAGGTCATCACAGATAGTCACTTCTCCTGATCATCTAGTAGCCTTTAGCAAGAAAATTAGGAAGTCCCCTCCCTAGTATTGGTGCTACAATGTAAGTATCCAGCTGTCAAATATCTCCAATCTAATTCCTTTTAGTAAATCTGATTAAAGAGTGTAAGCATCTGGGCAGCATATACAATTGCGTCCTGAGGTATTTTATTAGGGATAAGACCCGAAAATGTTAATAGAATGACATGGTACCTGTTGCTACATATAACAATAGCTGCAAGATTGGCATGGGCCTAATATTGGAAGATGGATGTCAGCCCACCCGAACAAGTAGTAATACAGAAGATAATAAACTGTGTGGAATCAGATCAGCTTACTATGATACTGAAAGGACGAGGGGACACAGACTATTATATATCTTGGAGTCAATGGTATAATTGGATGTCAAATCGAGCTGTTGATAAGCATGTCACTTGGTATATGTAATAGACTTTTGTAGGTTACCCTATATATGTAATGGGACAATTTTAATCCCTTCTCGCATTGTGATGTAGACCGCTATAGATTTAATGTTTGTTGGATGTATAAGTAAAAAAAAAAGAGTGTAAGCATCTTATATTCTCTTGCCAAGTATCTGACATTATATTTTGTGGAATCAAAAGCTTCCAAAATCATGCTCTTGGTCACATGATATAATAAATGATAATAAGATTTCATTTGAGCTTCTTCCACTCACACATACATGATGTGCATATATGCATGCATGTATGTAATATGTGTGCAGAGTATATAGTGGAAACATCTGAATCCGAACAATGGAAGACTGGGAGTCTCAAAACTCCTTTCCCAGAAACTTCCCCAATCCCACTACATTGGCTACAATTTAGGATAGCAACTTGGTAGTTGCTGCTGTAACAACTTATTATCTGGAAAGCAACCAATCTGATATTCTTTCCCCACTAACTTTTTTGGTGTCCTCTATCCTCAGAATGTGACAAAATTGCCTGTTCTACTTTTTTTTGAAATATATAGGTTAGAAATTAAAAGATGAAAACAATTTTAGTAATGTATCTTCCTGGTCATACATGGAGGCAGTTTTAACCTTTCCATCCTGTCCTTGGAGAAGAGAGAGAGAACAATCTTATCCAGGATTTAAAAAGAATAGAACTTTACTTAGAAAATATAAAGCTTAAAATAATAAAAGAGAATACAATAATCCAGGCATACCACACGATGGGGTTTTGCTACAAATAAACTCTTTTTCTGTGGGAAGGTAGCCCACCAAAATATTATAAATAAAACATTTTCCTGCTCAACCTGGAATGCGAGACTCTGATTACAGTCTTCGGTTTCCCAGGTTATACAGAAAACTACCCAGAAAAAGACACTTACATAGCATATGAAAAGATATTAATCCTAGTTCAGATTCCTATGTAAATGTATTACTTATATCTTCGAAACTAAAATTCTCTAGAAAACAGACGCTCTATTTTTCTCAATTACCTGGATCTTCTGTAGATTCCTGGCAAGTCTAAGTTTTAATAAGAGGTTGAATGAAACAATCTTAGGCTTTTTTTCAGCCCTGATTCATAACTGCTCCTTTGGTTGTCTTCTCCAATACTGCCTTTTTTTTATTTTTAAAGGACCCAAATGATTTATCTCCAGAATAGAAGAGACTGGAGTAAATCTCTGTATGTATGTGACAAAGAGCATTTCTCCCTCATGGATGTAACTGAACATCAGAGACCATCTGGCAAACAGCCCAGAGTATTGTGAATGTCTGGCTTGAGGTTACATCTACAACACATGGTTTTACATGAGATGCAAATGTAGACATACTGTAGACATCTACAGTAATATTTTTAAGTTTGCTTTCTCAGTTAAGAAAATGATTAGAATACTTTTGACTAGAATATAATATCAGACAGCTTTAAAAGCAAATGGTTCTGTGTATGTAAGAATTAATAATCTTTGGAACAGTTGTAAAAGAATTAGTCTTTGAAACATTAAGAAATATTTAATATTAACTATTAATATTTAATAGTATCACACATTTGGTGTAGAAGCTAGATAATAGATTGTAATTTAATATAGCAAAGTGGAGGAGTATTGATGCATGCAGAATTTGGCTTTGGCACTTCTGTTTAAAGCAGTCTGGCTTGTCTGAACTGAAATTCCAAATAATGAAGGTTAAGGTGACCAATCGTCCTCCTTTTGTAAGTTCTGTCCTCTCTCGAAAAGTGTCCTCCTACATGTCCTCCTTTTCGATATTTGAAAACTAATCTGTAAATCTCCGTATTCGATCAATGCCGATCCTATCCGTTGCGTGGGATGTGACGTATTTGTATTTGACATGACGATTCCTCAAGGCTCAGTACAGTGCGTCAAGACGTGATTATGAGACGCATGCACTCCGCACAGAAGAATTGTTTTGAGAGTGTGTGCCACGCATAGGAGTGCGCAGCACACCTGTTTACTTCTTACTGAAACACGACACGGCACACACGCACGTGTCCTCCTTCTCATTGTAAAAAAGTTGGTCACCTTATGAATGTATATTTCACCATTGCTCATTTACCACCAAATTGCTTTGACCATTAGTAGTTCAGATTCTTGTAGAGGGCTTAAGCTTACAATAAATCTTTATAGTCATTTGAACTGCCTGGATTTCCTGATTTTTCTGTGGCTTGACAATCATTTTATGATTGTGGCAGTTCCTTAACAACCGCAGCAAAAAAGGTCATAAAATTGGGTCAGTCAAGTGATGATCCACTTTACAACTGTCATGAGTTATGACCATAATAGGAAGGCTCCATTACAGTTGCAAGTCGAGGACTACCTGTAACAAGTCAGTTAACACAGAAGAATGTCTACCACTTTTAGTGTTCCAAATCCACAAGTTCTTTGTCCCAGTGTACTAGCACAAAGGATTTATTTATTCATTTCAATGAAACACTTAGGCACAAATTAATCTAGATGATGACCTCTTCCATCATAGAATAGGATGTTATTCCCAATAGAAATGTAGCATCGCTATCAGTTTTGAATATATGGATAATATTCATAATTCCTACCTTCTGGACAGAGTTGTTGTTATTTTAAATCTACAATCACTTTTGCAAAGATTTAAGGAATACAATAAAGCAGTTGTACCTTCTCATGCAATTTGGCATACAATTGAAAGCCCAAAAAAAATTCCAGCCTATAAAAAAATCAAGATTGGCTGTTATTTCTCAGTATTAAAAGCCCATATTGCAGTGACAGCCATCCAAATCATTTGATATTCCAGCAATAGAGCAGCTTAATTTGTATAAGAATCTCCTAACCAGTTATACTGATTTTATTTTTTCTGTTCTGCTTCAAGAAACCAAAGAATCAGTAATAGTTGTATCTTTTAAATAATCTTCTTTTGCTTTGGAGAATATGGGAACAGCAGATATTACACAGTAAGGAACAAATTGAACATAAGCAGTGCCCTGCTGGATCGGACCTCTGGCCCATCTTATCCAGCAGCCTGTTCTCACAGTGGCCAACTAACTGCGCAAGGAAGTCTCCCAGTAGTCTCCCAGCAGATGGTTTTCAGAGGCAGTCACACTGCCATCAAGGCTAATAGTTATTGATCCACATGACTTTCATGAATCGATCCAAACCTTTTTTTAAAGCCAGCCAAGCTGATAACCAGCACCACATCTCATTCAGGCTATATTGCTTGCTAAACTGACAATGCCTCACACAAAGAATTTGCCTTCAAACCAAGTATGATTTATGTGTTCCATCATGTGCATCTTCTTTAAATACTGAATTGTCTACTTCTGTATAATGATGCGCCTCAATGCTGAAATCAAGTGTTGGAGGCTTTTCCATTAACATTGTTACTTGCTTTATCCAATTTTCTTTTAATAAGCCTGATCTGCAAAGGATCATAACTTAATGTCAATACTTTAACTTTCTGGCTCCAGGGAGTTTTCGTTCAATGACCCCTTTAGAAATTGGCAGCTCTGCTGCTAAGCGAAGCGGCCCTTAATTGGGAAATCAGTGATCAGTGTGCTTTCCAGCTAGAAAGAGACAAGGCTACTTAGTTACACACTTTCAGTTTTTGCTTGCCTTCTAACCATTTTTCTGGCCTTTGGAATGCTCAAGTACTTGCTTACTGTCTTGTTCACATTGAAAGCAACATAACTGCACCACAGTCTAGGCCTGGGAGCCATGGGTATGCTACACAAACATCTTACAGTACTCAGTTGAAATCTCTTCCTTTCTTTCCACTGGTGGTGGTGGTGGTGAGGGTGAGGGGAGAAAAAGCAAGCAATTTCTGTTGACAATGCCTAAGGAGATTCTCAGTGATCCAGGCCATGGTTGTCCCAAAGGTGCTTTTTTCAAGAGGCAACTGGACTGGTGGGGCAGAGGGGTGGGGGGCGCAGAACCAGTTCGGTGACATCATATCGTCAGGACCCCACGTGGCCACCAGCCCACTTCTTCTGCAGAGCAGACAAGCCGAGAGACGGTGGGACGGAGTGGGCAGGCAGCCATGGGAGGCTCATTTTACGTCTCTTGGCTTTCCCCCCTGCATCCCACGAAGACGAGCATCCTACGGCCAGCCGGCCACTCAGGTCCTCAGCTTTCTCACATCCCACACAGTGCATCTGGATTGCGGGCCTCCCCACACCTCTGCCTCCGCTTGTTGCTTGGAGAGGTAATCAACTAACCTGCGCTGCGTTGCGCAGGCTGCTGCTGCTGGACATAGTTGGTCCCTGCGCCTTTGCTGCCTCTGGTGGTGCCCTCCCCCCACTGATGGCAACCTTAACTAGGGCTTATTTTGGGGGTAGGGCTTATATTAGGAGCATGCTTTAAAAATTAGGCTAGGGCTTATTTTGGGGGAAGCAGAGTAGTTCTCATTTAGCAACTCACTCATTTAGTGACTATTTGCAGTTACACAATGATGAAAACGTAACCTTACAACCAATCCTTGTATTTCTGACTTTATAGGTCTGTAAAGCAAAGACGCTGAATTAAGATCATAAGCACAGTCAGGGTTTCATTTAGCAACCCTTTCACTTAATGATCAAGTTGCTGATCCCAATTGTGGTCATTAAACAAGGACAATCTATACCAGATGCAGTGGCATTTTGGAGGGGTCAAAAAAGACAATTAATTCCACTTTATTGTCTTTCCCTCACCAATATATTGCTGAATAGATACTGAGCACATAATAACTCAAATTTGTTACAACTGGAGCTATAATCTTGATTCACTTTTCCCAACTTCTTCTCCCGATGTTTTAGTCATACAACTCCCAAATTTTCAGAAAGTATCTGCGAGTTACTATTCTAACATATCTGGAGAAGGCTAGCTAGCTTATTTCTTATTTTTGAGATCCTCATTAGCAAAAAAACAAAAAATGAATAAAGCATAAAGCACAGTTCAAAACCAGCTGTTAGTATCTACGTTTAATAAGTACGTTACTTTTGATACTGAAAGTACCAGGTTCACCATTTCAGAGATAAAGTAAATATGAATTACTGACAAATTCTATTTTATTTTTATGAATTACATAGACCAAACATCTTGCCATTCTCCATACATTCTGGTTACAGTTCATTAATAATTTGTTATCTACAAATTTTCACTGCAAGTCTGAAACTAATACATATTTATGGGGCTCACAAAGAAGCTTATAGCAGTTACCGTCTAGTAACTGCTAGTACTAGTAAAAAAGCTGTTAACACTCACCCTTCCTAGCTCTTTATCTTCAAGTGCCAGGACCCCTGTGCTTTCTGTAAAAAGTTTCACTTTGACGACAGGCCGAGGATGGGTTGTGGTAAAATCCCCTTGGGTTCCCCATCTGTAACAACAACAAAATTGTGACATTCATAATCCAAGCCCATTAAGGGTAAGTGGCACTCTGGGCTTCAATAAACAAATGCAGGCTTTTCACCTCCCTACAGACGTATTGAGTAGAAATCTACATCTGAACATTACGTTTTGAGAGTGGCAGAGATTTAAGGATTTTTCAGACATTAGTTGTGCAATTAAAAACCATTCAATGTGGCAGATGGCATGATGAAAGATTAATTATACACTGTGAGTATACAACAAGAAGTGGATAGATTTGTGTAAATTATTTGGGATAAATTTGAATTTTTCCCATTACAATATACTAAAGATATGAACACCAATCGTGTTAAAGATGTTTATTTCAAGTATTGTGCAGCTGTCTAGTACAATGTTGTGAGTTGCGCCTAATGCGGTGTTGATTAACCTATAACACATGTGTCAAAGGTGACACGCCATGTCATTTCTACTGACACGCAAGTCCTCTAAGGCCTCTGAAAATTGAGCGGTCATTCTCACATGATTTTCAGAGGCTGCACAAGCCCAGTGAGAGCAGGGCCCAGTCATGTGAAAGGGCTCTCCTCTTGCAGGGCCTCCAAAAAAATCACACAGGAACGGGGCGTGCTTTCCCACTCTTTTGGAACTATGCGAGGCCACATAACAGTATTGTCTCATTCAGCATTTCAACAGCTACAACCTGAAAATAGATTTTCATTAATAGCATTTCAGCAGTTACAGCCTGAAAATAGTTTTCTTTTTAAAGGCTTGTTTTGATGGAGCCCAGTCGCAGTCACTGGTCTTGGAAAACAAAGAAGAGTCTTCCATAGAACAATTGCCATCTGCTAGGAGCTAGAAGCGCCTGCCCTATGGCACCTCCTGCCCCCTGAAGGTCAGCAGGCCTCCATCCTCCTGGCCTTCTGTAAAGCTTTGAAGACCTCGCTTTCCTCTCAAACACTGGGGATAGATGACCGCACATTAGACGTTTGACTTGATGCCAGGTTTTTTTCATTTTTAATGTTTTAATCTGTTTAGCTTTACAGTTTTAATAAAAAATAAATGAATATGTAGCCACTTTTCAAGAACCTTGCCAAGAAAAACTGCAGGGACTTATCTAGGCACTCTCCAAGAATTGGACATGATTGAACAGAAGGAAAAAAGAAACCAAACAACTCTTGTATTGCCAAACCAGACATCATCTGAAACATGTTGCTGATATTATCCTGCACTTTATTCCTACATCCTAGTAATGTAGATCTGCAACTTGACAGCAATAGCAATAGCACTTAGATTTATATACCGCTTCACAGTGCTTTACAGCCCTCTCTAAGCGGTTTACAGAGTCAGCATATTGCCCCTACCAATCTGGGTCCTCATTTAACCGATCTTGGAAGGATGGAAGGCTGAG
>NW_027257497.1:0-18344 GCF_029215685.1 Pituophis catenifer annectens | reverse complement strand
ACACTCACGTGAGTAGGGCTGTGCACACACATGAGTGCACATCATCCAGCCACTTACGTGGCCCAGTTGTGAATAGGCCATGGCCTGGCAGTGGGCCATGGCCCACAGGTTAGGGACCCCCTATTAAAGATCTATCTATTGGTGAAATTCTGTAGAAATAGTCTGTTCTCCTAAGGAGAATACTATAAGTCTTTTCAGCTGTATGGTTGATGTCTGCTTATAACTCGATTTTTGTCAAGGTTTTTTTTAAAAAAAATATTTTTATTGTACATTTTTCTTCATTTTACATCACAATTTCAATTTTGCAACAGTTGTATACTGATTGTATCAACACCTTTTTAACTATACATGAAGTTATACATCCTAATTACAACCATTTTTCTCTTATTCATACAGTATAGTCCATAGGAAAAAAAAATAGAAACTTGCTCTTATACAACATACTTATATCTATTGTTTCCATGGTTCTAATTTATTCTCTATACATTTATCACTCTCTATATTTTGATTTACAATTTTATACAGTCTGGTACTAATATTGCTTACAGTACGTATTCTTCTATATAGCTTTATACCTGTATTCATTTCTAGCTTTTGATTGTCTTTCATCATTAAATTTCTAATCTTTGCATCTATTATCTAACCCAGGGATGGACAACTATGGCCCTTTTATGATTTGTGGACTTCAACTCCCAGAATTCCTGAGCCAGCCATGTTAGCTCAGGAATTCTGGGAATTGAAGTCCACAAGTCATAAAAGGGCCATAGTTGCTTACCTCTGATCTAACCAATTGTACCATAGGTCCCATATTAAGTAATACTGTTTTTCCTTTATCTTTAATTTCCATCGTTAACCTGTCCATTTCGGCGCAGTCTAATATTTTCTTTTTTACCATTTTCTCTGAAGGTATGCTTCCGTTTTTGCAATTTTCTGCATACGTAATTCTAGCCGCTGTTATTACATGTAACATTAAATATTGAATTCTTTTATTGTATTTCCCCCGTTAGTATGTCTAATAAAAATAGTTCTGGTTTTAGGTCTATTTGTTGTGTTACCATCTCTTCAGTGCTCTTCTCTCCTCTTTAACATCTACATGTGATGTGAGTTCAGGTATTTTAAGTTTCCTAATGCTACTCAGCTGCATATCAACTCCAGGCTCACCGAATGATGTAGCTGAAGTTAGATAATAATAGAATAGAATTCTTTATTGGCCAAGTGTGATTGGCCAATAAAGGAAGGAATTTGTCTTTAGTGCATATGCTCTTATTGTACATAAAAAGAAAAGATATATTTGTCAAGAATCATAAGGTACAACACTTAATGATAGTCATAGGGTACAAATAAGCAATCGAATCATACTAGGAAACAATCAATATAAATTGTAAGGATACAAGCAACAAAGTTACAGTCATACAGTCATAAGTGGGAGGAGATGGGTGATAGGAACAATGAGAAGATTAATAGTAGTGCAGATTTAGTAAATAGTTTGACAGTGTTGAGGGAATTATTTGTTTAGCAGAGTCATGGCGTTCAGGAAAAAACTGTTCTTGTGTCTAGTTGTTCTGGTGTGCAGTGCCCTATAACGTCTTTTTGAGGGTAGGAGCTGAAGCAATTTATGTCCAGGATGCAAGGGGTCTGTAAATATTTTCACCGCCCTCTTTTTGACTCGTGCAGTATACAGGTCCTCAATGGAAGGCAGGTTGATAGCCATTGTTTTTTCTGCAGTTCTGATTATCCTCTGAAGTCAGTGTCTGTCTTGTTGGGTTGCAGAACCAAACCAGGCAGTTATAGAGGTGCTGATGACAGACAGTTGTCCCATCGTCTGGAGATGTCTGGAAGGGGAGGAGCAGACTCATGTCTAGAATGAGTCTAGTTATTTGGACCGCCTGAAATAGGAAACTTTCCACTAATAGACCTGAATAGATATACTTCCCTGTTTGGGACTGGTGCGTAATTTGAGAGGTTTTCTGGACTCACAGGTGGCAGCTATGAACAGGAAAGCTTTTGCAGAGATCCATCTTGGGAGCCAATTGCAATTTCTGAATTAGTGACCCGTCAGAGAGTTACTCATGCTTGGGCTGCAATGTCCTGTGCTGCCCTAGGAAATAATTTACTAGAAGCTACAGCTGGTTCAGAACACAACAGCACCAGTTACATGTGTAAACTGCAGTATGCCAAGGTAAGACCTCTGCTCTCTGAGTTGCACCGGTTACCAGCAGATTTCCAGGTATAGAATAGAATAGAATAACAGAATTGGAAGGGACCTTGGAGATCTTCTAGTCCAACCCCCTGCTTAGGCAGGAAACCCTACACCACTTCAGACAAATGGTTATCCAACCTCTTCTTTAAAACTTCCAGTGTTGGAGCACCCACAACTTCTGGAGGCAAGTTGTTCCACTGATTAATTGTTCTAACTGTCAGGAAATTTCTTCTTAGTTCCAAGTTGCTTCTCTCCTTGATTAGTTTCCACCCACTGCTTCTTGTCCTACCCTCAGGTGCTTTGGAGAATAGTTTGACTCCCTCTTCTTTGTGGCAGCCCCTGAGATATTGGAACACTGCTATCATGTCTCCCCTAGTCCTTCTCTTCATCAAACTAGACATACCCAGTTCCTGCAGCCGTTCTTCATATGTTTTACCCTCCAATCCCCTAATCATCTTTGTTCTGATGGTTTATTCAGTAAACTATGGTTATGTCAGGGCTTTACAGGATAAGTAAATCAGTTTGCCATCAAAATGAAATGAGAAAATTAGAAAGAGAGAGAGAGAGAGAGAGAGAGAGAGAGAGAGAGAGAGAGAGAGAGAAGAAAGAAAGAAAGAAAGAAAGAAAGAAAGAAAGAAAGAAAGAAAGAAAGAAAGAAAGAAAGAAAGAAAGAGAGAGAGAAACTAAGCCAAAAAATCAAGGCTGGGGACTGTCAGCCACTGGAATAGTTTGATATTGACACAATGCAATAATGAGCTAGGGAGATTTTTTTTTAATATAATAGTTTCCTGAGAAGACTGACTAAGTAGTATGGGTGGAGCCAGATCGACATTGGAATGAGATGTTGTAATAGTTCAGACCTCCAGATGGTGACAAAGATTGGTGGTTCTTCGGAATCTGCAATCATCGGGACAACAAAGAGCAGCTGTTCTTGACAGGCTAATGCAGTAATGATTATGATGACATGAAGTTAGAACTTATATCTGAACTGTTTCTGTATCTCAGACTCTTTCTTCATGTGTACCTAAACATGGACTCACTGGAGAAGAGCCTAATGCTGGGAATGATTGAGGGCAAAAGAAGAAGGGGACGGCAGAGAACGAGATGGCTGGATGAAGCAGTACTTCATCCAGCAGTACTACTGAAGCAGTAGTCCTGAGCTTAAATGGACTCCAGAGGATGGTAGAGGAAGGAAGGCCTGGAGGGACGTTGTCCATGTGGTCGCGATCAGGGGTGGGTTCTAAATTCTTTTACTACTGGTTCTGTGGGCGTGGCTTATTTTGTGGGCATGGCTTGATGGTCATGTGACAATTCTTTAGGATTTAGCAGAGGTACTGGTCTACCAGGCTTTTAACTGCTTGCAGAGCTGTACTGGTCTACCCATTTGTTTTTGCAGGCACTGGTCTACCCATTTATTTTTGCAGGCACTGGTCTACCCATTTATTTTTGCAGGCACTGGTCTACTCATGTATTTTTGCAGGTACTGGTCTACCCATTTATTTTTGAGGCATCAGTCTACTCATGTATTCTTGCAGGCACTGGTCTACCCATTTATTTTTGCAGGCACAGGTCTACTCATTTGTTTTCTTTTACCACTGATCAGCTGTAGGGCGGCCCTTTGAAGCCCCGCGGCAAGAGTTTAAACAGTTTTTTTCCCTCTAGCCATCAGTTGGGACTCAGGAAGCAGCAATAGATTGGGGGTGGAGCCAAATAAAAGATAAGAATAACGCGGGGGGTGGGTCGGTGGGGGGCAGGGGGGTGGCAGAACCGGTTTGGTGATGTCATATTGTCACCGCTACTGGCTCGGTGGAACTGGGCTGAACCGGGAGGAACCCAGCACTGGTCGAGATAGGTCAGACAAGACTTCGCAACTAACAACAACAATCTAAACATGACCTGAGCAGAAAGATATATCTATCTTGGCCAAGAAATTAATACAGGTGTACCTCGACTTAGAGTAGTTCGTTTAGTGACCATTCAAAATTACTACGGTACTGAAAAAAGTGACTTATGACCCTTTTTCATACTTACGACCATTGTAGCAACCCCTTGGTCACGAGATCAAAATTCAGATGCTTGACAATTGACTCATATTTATGACAGTTGCAAGTGTCCCAGGGTCAGGTGATCAACTTTTGTGATCTTCTGACAAGCAAAGTCAACGGGGAAGCCAGATTAACAACCATGTTAGTAACTTTCCAATAGCTGTGATTCGCTTAACAACTGCGGCAAGAAAGGTCATGAAAGGGGGCAAAATTCACTTAACAAATGTTTTGCTTAACAACAACAATTTTGGGTTCAGTTCGGTCGTGGTATTCAGCCAGTTCTATCCAGTTCTGGTGAACTGGTAGCGGCGGCTGCGGGAGTCTTCGCCCACCCGCCCGGATATCATCACGTCCCATTTTTGATGCTCTGCGTATGCACAGAAGGCCCTGAGCATGCGCAGAGGTGGTGTGTGCACTCACATTTGCAAAGCGGAAGCGAAGGTAAGTGAATATCACCCCTGGCTCAGTTGTGGTCATAAGTTGAGGATTACCCATACCATACACAAAATTCCCCGAGAAATATTACCCAGGAGAAGAGCAACATGGTGCAGTTTTAATTGCAGAAAACAATTATCCAGAAGATGGACAAGAGCAAATACCTTCAACATAATGGTTCTTCCAGCAATGACCTATGGATATGACGTGTGCGATTTATGCAAAACCGATGCGGAAAAACTTCAAGTCACACAAAATGTAACGGAAAGATGGATGCTAGAGATCTCACAGCCTGAATCAGAAACAAAGACATTTGACTAACATCATTACACATTTTATCCACTTTTATAAATGGTTAAAACACGCTATATATTTTTTATTTTATTTTATTTTATTTTTATTTTATTTGATTTATATGCCGCCCTTCTCTGGAGACTCAGGGCAGCTTACAATGCGTTAAGAAATAGCCTTCATACTTTTGTATATTTATACAAAGTCAGCTTATTGCCCCCACAACTGGGTCCTCCATTTACCTACCTTAGAAAGGATAGAAGGCTGAGTCGACCTTGAGCCTTGGAGAGATTCGAACCAGCAGAAATTGCAGGCAGCTGGTCTTAATAACCAGCTTAATAACAGGGTGCCTTAGACCACTGTACTACCAAGACTCTTAATTGAATGATATTTATTGAACAATAGGTGGCCAAAAAAAGTGACATGATGCCCGGTTCTACAGTTACACATGGCCACTTGGACATCTTCCTACGAGATGGAGAGATGGATGTCTATGGAGATTCTCAGTCATGCAGGCCATGGTTGTCCCAAAGGTCCTTTTTTCAAGAGGCAACTGGACTTTCTTGTTTTTTCTTTGAAGATGTTTCGCTCCTCATCCAAGAAGCCTCTTCAGTTCTGAATGAATGGTGGGGAATGGAAGGATTTCTACTCCTTGCAGACAGCTGGTCAGTTTGCATTCTTTTAGAGAGTCACTGAGGCCACTTGGAGGTTTATCTGTGTCCTCAGGAACACCTGAGTAGTGCAAAATCCAGTTGCCTCTTAAAAAGCATGTTTGAGACAGCGATATGGACTACAAAAAGATCTTGGTTCCAACTAGAATACCATAGTGAAAGACCTAATGAAATATAAGTATCTGTTGAAATAATTGCTTCTGATATCAACACTGTCCAGTCAACTATGATATAGTGATAATGTGAATGAGAAGTCATGTTGCCTTTACACTGGTCACATTCGTAGTCAATACTTAGTCAACATTTTGCTGATCCCTTCCAGCATGATTGACTTTTCGAGTGAGTTAGCTTGCATGAGATGGCCAAAGTGTGATAGCAGTGGTGAAATCCAAATTTTTTTTTTTTTATTGCAAAAGTTTTACAATTACATTTTCACCCCTTTTTTCACCCCCCCACCTCCCTCCCCAAACTTCCCATCCTCCCTAACCCTCCCTAACCCTCCCCCCCCAGACTTCCCTATTACATACTCATAACTAATAACACTAATATATAAACCTGAACCCATCCCTCCCCCTATATAATTTTTCCTCTTTGTCTCTTTACATTAAAATATTTCTAATACATTATTTTCAAATAAAAGCTATTTGATACTTTCTAGTTTGGTATTTGTTCTGAACATATTCTATCCACCTTTTCCATTCCCATTCATAAGTCTCTTGTGAACAATCTTTTAAATACGCTGAAATCTTCGCCATCTCTGCAAAACTAGCCATCTTCAAAGTCCATTCCTCGATAGTAGGCAAAGCTTCATTCTTCCAATATTTACCTATCAACAATCTTGCTGCTGTTATCATATACAATATTAGTTTTATTTCACCCCGTGTAAAACCCTTAACTATACCCAATAAAAACAATTGTGGAGAAAATTGAATTTTTTTCTTCAAAACATTCTGCATGACCCACCAAATTTTTATCCAAAAAGCCTTAACTTTCCTACAGGTCCACCATACATGATAATACGTAGCATCCAAACATTCGCATCTCCAACATTTTGGCTGAACATTAGGGTACATACATGACAACTTTTTAGGATCCAAATGCCATCTATAAAACATTTTATAAAAATTTTCCCTCAAATTCTGCGACTGTGTGAACTTAACATTCTGAACCCAAATTTTTTCCCATGTTTCCAACATCACTGGTTCTTCAAAATTTTGTGCCCACTTAATCATACAATCTTTAACTAATTCAGTTTCTGAGTCCCTTTCTAACAAAACATTATAAAGCCTTTTAATATGCATTGGACCTTTCTCTCTTATATGTCTAACTAATTCTTCCTCATGCAATATAATACCAGTTTTTTGGTCCTCTTTCCATCTCAATTGTAATTGATTATATTGTAACCAGGTTAAATTAATCCCTTCGTCCAACAGTGTCTGCAATGTCTTCAGCTGCCATCTGCCCGCATCTGTAAAAAGAACCTCTTTGTATAAAAACCCCCCGAGTGACATTATATTTGTATTCCACAAGGTATGACCAAGATCCAGCCATAGCGGTATTTTATAATCCCATTTGAGTCGGTGCTTCTTCCAAACTCTCATCAAAGAATCTCTGAGTATATGACTTTTAAATACTTTATCAACTTTATCATCATAAAATAAGTAAGCATGCCATCCAAATTCAAGATCAAAACTTTCTGCATTCAATATTCCAGCCTTCTTATTTCCAAACCAATCGCTTGTTAAAGTTAAAGCTGCTGCATCATAATATAACTGTAGGTTTGGGAGTTTAAGACCTCCTCTTTCTGGAACATCTTGCATAATTTTCAATTTCACTCTCGGCTTTTTCTCGTTCCAGACAAACTTATTCACGCCAGACTGCCAGACTTTCAATTGTTTATCACTTTTAAGCACCGGAATCATTTGAAACAAAAACAGAAATCTTGGCAAAATATTCATCTTAACTGCTGCTATTCTTCCAAGTAAAGACAGTTGCAGCTTTTTCCAAGTCTCCATGTCTTTCTGAACCTCTCGCCACAACACCTCATAATTATTTTGAAACAATTTCATATTTGATTCTGCAACCTGAACTCCAAGATATTTTACCTTAGGTACAATTTCAAAACCTGCCCTCCTTTCAAGCTCATGTTTACGATCTTGTGTCATATTCTTAACTATCATTTTAGTCTTTTTTGAATTCAGTCTAAAACCTGAAACTCTACCATAGTCTTGTATAATGTCGTTCATCAGGATTGTTGATTCCATTGGTTGTGATAGGGTAACAACCAGATCATCTGCAAATGCCTTTATTCTATAATCCTCTTGCCTTATCACTATGCCTTTCAGAATTTTTGAGTCCCGTATTGTATTTAGCAAGACTTCCAATGTTAAAATAAATAAAAGTGGGGACAACGGACATCCCTGTCTTGTTCCTTTTTCAATTTTAAACTCTGTCGTCAAACTTCCATTAATAATAATCTGTGCTTTTTGCTCTTGATAAATTGCTGAGATCGCCTGTATAAATTGAAATCCAAATTTTTTTACTACTGGTTCTGTGGGCATGGTGTGGCTTGGTGGGCGTGGCTTGGTGGGCATGGCAGGGGAAGGATATTGCAAAATCTCCATTCCCACCCCACTCTAGGGCCAGCCAGAGGTGGTATTTGCTGGTTCTCCAAACTAGTCAAAATTTCCGCTACTGGTTCTCTGAACTGCTCAAAATTTCCGCTACCGGTTCTCCAGAACCTGTCAGAACCTGCTGGATTTCACCCCTGTGTGATAGCCTCTTGGCTATCTTGGCTTCAAATGATCTTTTTGGTGAAGTTTGATCTAACATTTCTTTGCTTGTAACTTTTGCAGTCCATGGGATGCATAATAGTTGACTCTAGCAATGGCGTTTTGAAGGCGGCCACCCTGTTCCTATCTGCCTTTTTCAGAGTCCACGTTTCTCAGCCATAAGTTGTTGTTAGTTGCGAAGTCATGTCCAACCCATTGCGACCCCATGGACAACGTTCCTCCAGGCCTTCCTGTCCTCTACCATCCTCTGGAGTCCATTTAAGTTCAGCCTTAAGTAGCAATTGGAAAAATTATTGCACTGATTGTTGACTAATCTGCATTTGTTTGGGAGGCTGATCTCTTTAATTTTCCAAATGTGATTCATGATGGACATTGCGGGTAATTCAATCTAGATTCTGGGAAATTTCAATATTTCTACTTTAAGAGCTGCATCAAGGGGCGTGTTTATGGAGAGGTCGCCTGCAACATCTAATTTGGCTTTCACACCATTCATGGACACCTTAGGAGCTGCTACTTAGCTTGGTAACAGGGGCTCACTGTTCCTTATTCCCATCAGCATCCTGGAGTTTATTAAGAGGTTGACTTGAGGGCAATAAAATTGGAAACATGGAAATTAAAAGTCAAATTCATATTGAGCTGGTTTTATAAATATGACCTCTACTTCCTGCTGTCCCCGAGTACTTTATAAATGGATTCTGCTTCTTACATATGTCTCTAGTTCCAAAGAGGGAAAAAAAAACACACACAGAGTGGAACTGAAGACATTTTTTACAGTAAAAGTGCCTTCGGAGAGCTTGATGTAGATCAAGCTTCGAGGTCAAAAGGCAGCTTTGTAAATTGACTGTTACTAAAAGTGGTTCTTAAATGCCTCATTGTTACTGTTTGAAGTGTGATTGCCCCTGTGTGGTTAAAAAAGGAGGAAAAGAAAAATACAATAACTATGGAGATTAGGAGCCAAGAAAAGAAGGATTTGTGAGTTTTCTTGTGCGTGGAAATGTTCCTTTCCGAAAATCTTAACAGTTAATCTTTTTTTTTAAAAAACAAGCCAGGATAGCAGTAAGCAGAACTATAGATCGGTACCTGGGGCAGAGGGTGAGGTTGAGGGGCTGCGTTTGATGACTAACAGATTGTGTGGCGTTGGCTTTTCTACTTCTGATTCAGAGAGGAGATGCTGAATGTTTTCATTTTGGTCCCAGCTGGTTCTTTGAACAGTACCGTACTTGTGATTCAGATCATGGAAACGGTGTTTATGAGCAAACCCCACTATTTCCCCTCTGTGTTCCTACAGACGGGAACATGAGGTGGGACTTGAAAAGATAGGGGAGCTTCAAATGTACTTGTGAATCAGTTTCCTGGTCTAACTGCGGCCACATCTGACTTTCATTGAAAACACATGCGACTTTGATAAAAGATTGCATTTAAAAGAAGGGGTGAATACAGGGCTCCGCAGACAAGGGAGCCCTGTTTCTCATCACGTCTCCAGTTCCACATCTGCGCATGTTTCGTGTTAATGGAACAGGCTCATTTTAAAAGCACCCTTCTCTCAATGTCGTTGGCTGCCATAGCTGTGGAGCAGAGGTGGGTTTCACTTACCTTTGCTACCGGTTTGCTCACGCATGCGCAGATCATATTTAATGACGTCCAGGCAGGTAGGCGGAGCTTCCCGCCGCCGCTACCGGTTTGCCTGAACTGGGATGAACCGGTAACAACCCACCATTGCTATGGAGGATTCAGAGAGGCTTATCCACAGAAAGCATGTCTGTATCAGTGGTGGTTCTATCCGGTTCGGGCGAATCGGTAGGGGCGACTGCGGGATGCCCCGCCCACCCACACGGACGTCATAAAGTCCCGTTTTTTCCACGTTTTTGAGGCTCTGTGCATGCACGGAAGGCCTTGCGCCTGTGTGGAAGATGGACTGCATGAGCGGAGCGAGCATGTGCACACATGCACACACATTTACGAACTGGTAGGGAAGGTAAGTGAATACTATCCCTGGTCTGTATAGACCAGAGTTCCCCAATGTTTCTGGCTTTGCGGACCAGTGGGGGGGGGAAGAGGAGGAGAGGGGATGGTTCCATGTGAACAGACAGCAAGCGCAGATGTACAGCTCCATTTGAGCAAGCAGCCTGTACTTGCGACTGCCACTCATGCAAATGGAGCATGCGTACACACGCTCTCCTGCTGCTCGCGCAAGTGAGGATGAGTATGTGCTCACCAGCTGTTTCCGCGGCCCGGTTGCAAGTCCTTCACAGCCCACTAGTGGGCCACGGCCCATTGGTTGGGGACCCCTGGTGTAGACAAATAAATTTTGCTTTCTGTCCTTTGCTGCAAATATATACTCAGCAAAGCTGACTTTGTTTACAGTTCTCCAAGGTGCATTTATCATCCACCCCAACTGTTCTAGACAAGGGATATATAACATGAGTGGGAAGGCTTGCTGCAAAGGGCACCAGTTTCTGAGTACCATCTTGGTCTTACAGACTGATCTGGAGGAACGGGACCTTCCCACAATAACATCTGGAGCAGAGGTGGGTTTCAGCAGGTTCTGACCAGTTCTAGAGAACCGCTAGCGGAAATTTTGAGTAGTTTGGAGAAGCGATAATAAAAATTCTGACTGGCCTCGGCCCCATCTATTCTCTGCCTCACAAGTCCCAGCTGATTGGGAGGAAATGGGGATTTTGCAGTAACCTTCCCCTGCCACGCCCACCAAGCCACACCCACAGAACCGGTAGTAAAAATTTTGAAACCCACCACTGATCTGGAGCCATTTGGCTGCAAAGCTTTATAAGATAGGTATTTTGTAACAGGAATTGTCTTCTCACTCCGCTGCCAAGCATAAATGTTCCAACAATAAACAATAATAAAGAATCAGTAGTTTATAGTTGTTCCTTACAACAATTATATCAATGCAACAGCTAATGTTGAGGAGCCCTGGTGCTGCAGTGATTAACAGTTAACAACAACAATAATAAATAAGAGAAAGAACTGGAGAAGATAACAAAATACAAAGACCTACAAACAGAAATGACTATGGCACAGGCAAGCAAGGGTAGTACCAACAGTAATAGGCACCTTGGGTGCAATCCCAAAACAACTGGAGCATCATTTGAACACCATGGGCATTGACAAATTTGACATCAATCAATTGCAGAAGGCGGCTTTACTTGGAACAGCTTCCATCCTGTGATGATATCTGTAACACCGTCAAACATCCAGATTTGCCTATCCCAGGTCCTAGATAAGGACTCATTAGACAAAAATGCCAAACCCAGTCCGAACATCTGGCTGACTGTGCGATGATCAACAACAACAATAACAATAATAAACTCCAAAACAACAATCAAGTAAAAGATACCCCAATCAAGAAACTGCCAAAGAGCCAGCGGTAAATAGCCCACCCAAAAAATCCCTAAGACCGCCCCCACCCACTCAGGCAAGCAAGCCACCAGAATATAAACTGACATCAAACAGCACTCCTTACTAGCACTGATGATGTTACCTAGTTTGGGTAATGAAATGTCTGTTAGGAAACAAACAAACTCAGACAGCACCAAGGATCCCTCATGTCAACCCTGATGTTCTGTCCCCCTTCCCCACACAGGCAAACACACAACCAGGCACGCCTGCCAAGATTTTATTAAGCAATCAGACTAGAAAGCCTTGCAGATAAGAGTTTTGGCAGTAAACTGCGAAATGCCTGCCAAGTCAGATTTCATTCACAGTAAACAAGAGAGAGTTTATCCTCAGTCTGGTTCAGTAGCAAAAAGTAATCCACGAAGCAAGAGTTAGCCAAGGTCCAATCCAAATATGCACAAGCCAGATTTCATGTAACGCGATGTGACTCTCAGGTTTTTAACTTTGACCATCACAAAGCCTGAAGAACAATCACACCCACTTTTATTCCTTGTGGGGTGTGGCTCAGTGACTCAGCTCAATCTCTGGCCCTCCCACGCCTTTTTCGTTGCTGCGCGCACTTCTCCCTCTAACGCTGCCTGGGGTCAAGCCAGGATTCATCATCCTCGCTCCCTATCTGTTGTTGTTCCGATATGCTTTCCTCCTGGCATATCCCAGGCTGTTCCTCTTGGCCTTCGGATGGAACCTTGCCAGAGAGGAGGATCCTGGAGAGGGAGGCCTTATCAGTTCCTCCCCATCACCTTCTGAGTCCTCTTCCTCTGTTAGGATAGGCTCAGGAATCGGGGTCACAACACCTGAGCTACAAGTATTCTCCATTATTATTATTATTATTATTATTATTATTATTATTATTATTAATAATAATAATAATAATAATAATAATAATAATAATAATAATAATAATAAAAAAAAACAGGGAGCACAGAAAGCTAGACAATATTTAATTTTAATATCTTTCTTTTGCGGGATGTTTGGTAACTCCATATAAAGCTAGTGTTATTTTTGATTATCCTATTATTATTCAATCCTATTATATTCACAAGACAGTTTCAAGGAATCCAGATCAGACAGAAGCTTTTTTTATATCGGTAGTCAACTTATGATTGCAATTGAGCCAAGAATTATGTCGTAAATCATTGTGATTCAGGGGTGAAATCCAGCAGGTTCTGACAGGTTCTGGAGAACCAGTAGCGGAAATTTTGAGCAGTTCGGAGAACCGGCAAATACCACCTCTGGCTGGCCCCAGAGTGGGGTGGGAATGGAGATTTTGCAATATCCTTTCCCTGGAGTGGGGTGGGAATGGAGATTTTGCCATGCCCACCAAGCCACGCCCACCAAGCCACACCACACCCACCAAGCCATGCCCACAGAACCGGTAGTAAAAAAAATTGGATTTCAGCACTGCTGTGATTGTAAATCAAGGCATCACAAATACTAGATTTTTACTATATAAAATACTATATTTTATACTATAAAAAATACTATAAAAAAACTATATATTTTTTTACACCTTTGTGGCACTCATTAAGCAAATGCCATGCTTCTTAAGCAAATCCACCCATCAAAGTGGTACCTATTTATCTACTCGCGTTTGTATGCTTTCGAACTGCAAGATGGGCAGGGGCTGGAGCGAATGAAAGGAAACATCTAAAACTGACCAAAAAAAAAAAAACCATCACAAATTGTGGTCATGTGACTGCAGCATTTCTGCAAATGGTCATAAAGCTCAGCTGGTTGCCTCGTGTGCACAACATGTCCCTGTGGTCCCAGAGGCCACTATAAAGTTCTTTAAAACGATTTAAATTTCTGGAGAGGTGCGTCGTAACTTTAAATGGTCATTAAGTGATAGGTCATAAGTCGAGATGAATCTGTAATGAAAGGATTTTTAACAGAGCTTCACGATGGTGGCCATTGCAATGCAATCCCAGCTCCTTTGTACAAGGTTCAGTTGCATGGTTATGGAAGCCATTTTGAGTATTGTGAGTCCTGTCTTCCCTCCAGACACGCCTGACAACAGCCCAAACCATTGTTAATATACGGCTCCCTACCTGATTTATTTCTGTTTTTAGTGGCTAATGGAACTGTTTGTCTTTATCAGACAAATAGACAAAAACTTATTTTTACCTGTCATCTAGCAGTCATTTGTATTTGGCGGCCTGTATATATTACATGCTTGCCCTCTTATTTCGGCCTCCTCCTACTTTACCGCTGATAAAACCCAGTTTGTGTGTCTGAAGGCTATCTATCACTCTGTCTAACTGTGTAAGTGGTCCAGGCGTGACCCTCAAAATCACCCTTAGTGTTCCTCTCTCTCCTTCTCTTTTCCTAACTTAGTTGCTCAAACAGTTCTTGCAACTTGACATTTTGCAGTGATTTTCATTAACTTCAGCTGAATTAATCATTGTCTCTCTCTATTTCCCTCCCCCCCTCAGGTCTATACTCAAGTTGTTTTTTTTAAAAAAAATATACAATTTTATTACGGGGTGCGTAAAAATGTCATTGCAACCTGTGGGTCTTAAAAGTCTTATTAACTTTTACAGTGGAGTCTTGAATATATTATCCTACCCTTTAAATCTTTTTCTCTCCCTGTCGTGCCATTTGGGCCCCTCTGAAGGCGGGCTTCAGTTTACTATCAGTTGTAAAACTTTGCTGCCTTATGTGGCAATTGTTGAGCAAGGCACTGGCAAAAAATAACCTCGAGTGTATTTGCTACTGGAGGAAAGTGTATTTCTGGTCTCTTTTATTCATTGTGTAAAGGATTTCTCGCCATCTGGACCACCTATGAGGAAATGTTTTTTTAAAGCGGTAAGATTAAGGAGCAGGGATTTACACCTCGGCCCCAAAGGTAATTACCAGATGGCGAATAGCTTGTTTTCACTTAATGACTCAGAGCAACTGACTCACGAACAGACACACCGAGGTTAGTTCTTATACCGTCCGAGCAACCTTTGCATTTCTTAAAAGCAAAGTCTGTTCCTCATCTAGAACAATGGTCTTCAGAGTCATCTTTCCCTGATTAAGCAAATGCTGATCACTAAATGTTTTAATAACATTGCTCTCGGGGAGAAGGCAAGCGAGTTTGATGATTGGGGAGTTTCCTTTCTTGAGGATGTATAATTTTTACACACTTTGGACTTTGGAAAAAAAAAAAGACCAGATGAACAGTTTTTTTAGTGATTCAGGCTGTTGTTGCCTGATGAATTGTAAGTTTGCAGAGAAATGGCATGAAATGGCAAGTCTTAAAGAGGTATGTAGGCACTGGGAGAAAATACAAAATTATAGTATGTGGACCCAACTTTGACTGAGATTGGACTGTTGCAATATTTTCAGGATCAGACTCAATAAAGATAATAGAAGTTAGAGATTCAAATATATTTCTCTTTAATCATAATAGGCATTCTATATTCGCTGAATATTCAAGATAGAAGCAAGGAAAATGGGGAGGATGGCTCCTTATATATACAAGGGGTGGAGCCAGGAATGGGAGTGGTAAATTATGAATACATTAAAGTCCAAAGAATAAGTTAACCCCTGATGTTCCATATATACATTATTTACACATTAGAGAATAAGGCATTTACATCTGACAAATCCCCCTCTAAATGCCGATTCGTTATACAACACCAGTTACATTCAGATTCAGGACAATATAATACATATAATTTAGAAGTTAAATATTTGTGTTGTTTAGAAGGTAAGGGTTTTGTTAATATGTCAGCTAATTGTTCAGAGGTATCACAATGTATTGCTTTGATGAATCCGTCTTGAGATAGTTGTCTCACGTGCTTAAATTTTATATCAATATGCCTGGACCTTTGTCCAATTGCATCGGATCCAGATATTTCAATGGCCGCTTTATTGTCTTCATGCATAATAAATGGTAAAGTAGGTTTCTTCCAAACATCTGTGATCAAATCATTGAACCATACAAGGTTATTTGCAGCTTTAGACAAGCAAACATATTCCGCTTCTGTGGTAGAAGTGGCTACCAGTTCTTGTTTACCAGTATACCAGTAAACTGGACAATCGTTCAACAGAAAAACATAACCAGAGGTACTCTTTCTGCATGATGTATCACCAGCCCAATCTGCATCAGCATAACAAGTAATTTTTGGTTCTTTGTCATTATTGGGTTCCAATATTAAACAAAAATCTAATGTACTTTTCAGATATCTTAAAATTCTTTTGACAGCTTCCCAATGATACAAGGTTGGTCTGCTAACATATCTTGACAATAAATTGAGAGGTAATGCAATGTCTGGCCTAGTCCAATTAGATATATAAAGGAGTGAACCTATAATTGATCTGTAAAATGTGTTGTCTTTAAACTCAGGGGAAGATTCATCAATGTTTCTGAGAAAATCAGTTTGCATAGGTGTGTCACATGTTTTGGCATTATTTAAGTTACATTTGTTTAGGAGTTCAATGATTTTATCTTTCTGAGTAAGTTTGAATCCCTTTTTTGTTTTGTTAATTTGTACACCAAGGTATTTGTTCACTCTACCTAGTGATTTTAATGAGAAGTGTTCGTTTAACTTATTTACAAAGATTTCCCTGCTCTCTTTATGCTTTCCAATATATAAAATATCATCAACGTAAATTAATACAAATTCAATATGATCATTACTCTTTTTTACAAAGAAACAGTTATCAGCAGTGGTGGCGTTGAAATCCATGGTCTTAAGTACTTTTACCAAACAATCGTACCATCTTTTGCCAGATTGCTTCAATCCGTACAGACTCTTATTTAATAACCAAATTTCGTTCTTATTAGTGTATTGACTGTGTGGTGCTCTTACATATATTTCCTTATCTAATTTCGCGTGTAAGTATGCAGTCTGTATGTCATATTGAAACACGTCCAGATTGAGTGCAGATGCTACTACAAGAGCTGTTTTGACACTCTCTGTTCTCACTGTTGGTGAATATGTGTCAGTATAGTCTTCTGGATATTTTTGTGCATAACCTTGTGCAACTAGTCTGGCCTTGTATAAGGTATTACCTCCTTCTAAATTCTTAATTTTATAAATCCACCTGGTACCTATAATTGTTTTATCCTTAGGTGCGATCGCAGGTGTGAATACATTTAATCCTTGTAAACTTTCCATCTCTTTTTCCATAGCTAGTTCCCATTTTTCTCTTTCTTCACGGGGAAGTTTCAATACTTCCTCATATGTATTAGGTGTTATTTGTTCTCCATTCATATGCATTATGTAATCTTTGTATTTATTTGGTATTTGGTTTCTATTGTTTCTAATATTTCTTTCAGGTTTGCTATGGTTGTCATGCAAATATCTAGCTTCCTTTTTTGTTAATGTGTCTGTCTTTATTTTATGCTGACTATTTGTCCAAGTTTTGGTTTTGTTCTTACTTTTGTTGATACTTTGATTTTCTGTTGTTCCTTCCTTGCAAGATATATTATCTTTGCTTTTATTAGGAAATATTTCATTAAGGTGCAATTTAGACCAATTGGCCTGCTCATGGAACACAGCAGTTCTGGATACTATAAATTTGTTATTATTATCAATGAATCTGTACCCTTTGGTTCCAGTTTCGTATCCCATGAATCTTAATCTCCTGGATACGTTCTCTCCCTTTCTCCTCAATTGTTTAGGTATGTGTACGTCTGCAGTAACTCCAAATATGTGCATGTGTGCTAATTTGGGTTTTCTATTGTACATCACCTCATATGGTGTCTTATTCACAATACTGGACCATGTCCTATTTTGAGTGTAATTTGAATAATGTAAGGCTTCTGACCAAAATTGTTTGCCTAAACCAGCATCCTCTAATGTGCATCTAATCATGGTTTGTAGTGTGGAATTCTTTCTCTCTGCAATCCCATTTTGAAATGCAGAAAATGGATTGGACGTGAAATGTAGCATCCCTCTATCCTTTAACCATTGGGAGAATTCTTTAGACATGAATTCACATCCCCTATCTGTCATAATTTGTTTTATTCTGATATTATGTTGTGTTTCTATGCGTTTGTAGAATTCCTTAAATTTCTGAAAGGTTTCATCCTTGTGCTTTAATGTGTAAACAAAACCATAGCGACTGTAATCATCCACTATTGTTAGGAAGTAACGTTTTCTATAGGTAATTGATGGAGTTAATGGACCAACTAAGTCCATATGTACCAAATCAAAAATATTGTTGGTTGATCTGTTAGATTTTTTTGGTCTGGGACTGGTTTTTAGTTTGGTGGATTTACATACTGAGCATTCCAAATAATTTTCACAATTTTTTATTTTGACACCTTCTGCGTGTTCAGTCATTTTTTGTACTACAGGAAAGCTTGCATGTCCTAACTTCCTATGTAAGATGTGAGCACACTCATCATGAATTGGTTTACCTATTTTTGGTTTCTTCTCATTGTGTGTATTTTTGTTATCATGAGTTATTTTACATTCATCATTGTCACTGTTACTGACATTTTCATCATCTGCTTCAATACAATCTTCCATATTTGAATCAATGTTATGTAACCATCTTT
>NW_027257496.1:0-18420 GCF_029215685.1 Pituophis catenifer annectens | reverse complement strand
ATTTAGAAGTAAAAGTAGAGTAAAATAAGTTCCCAGGCATGGAGGCATCCATGCCTGGATTGAGCCCATGGGTCAGTCCCATAGGAGAGTAGAACAAGAGCAGAGGAAAAGGGAAAGGGGAAAAGGCAAAAAGGAGGGAGCAGCCCCTGTGCAGGGGTTCTTATAGGAGCCCCTGGCCCCTCCCTTACCAATGTGTGAGGGGGCCAGAGGACCATTAACTCTCCCCAATGGGGCTGCAGGGGCTGGAGCCCCTTGACCCACCAGTGGGATCAAAGGTGCCTCTTTGCTCCCATCTGGTGGCCTTTGAAGAGACTGCCATGGCTGGCACAAAACACCTAACAAGAACAGAGATATCTCAGGGTGGGGAAGGCCATGGGGGGGGGGGTGGGTAGTGATAGAACAGGCCCTCAAGGCCTCCCCAACACACTAAGATGCTTCTCCCTCCCTCCCTCCCTCCCTTCCTGCCACATAGATTTACTTACCTTGCAAACATCTCTCTGCCACTATTTCTTTGTCTTTGAGGAAGGGAGAGGAGAGTTGACTTTGAAATGCTTTTTGTGCTGAGAATGGACACTCCTGGGTGCCATAATACCATGCAGGTTCAGGCACCCATCCTTTTTTGCAAAGTCAGGGACCCAGAAACTTTCATTCTCAGCATAAAAAGTGTTTGCGGTGCTGATCTACTGCTCCTCTCCCCCCAAACTACTTTCCACCACCGCTGTGGCCGGGATACTTCCTGCCCGCTAAAATCCGCTGTGGATGGGGCTCCTTGAACAACCCATCCCATGGCCTGAGCTGGGAAGGTCAGCCGGGCACAGGAACCAATGCCGTCCATGGCCTGGGTGTGCTAATCGCTTGCATGCACAGGCCATCCTGTTTGAGTGCATCCCTCACACCTGAGTCAAGACCACTGGACTTCGCCACGCCGGGGGAAGAATGAGACCCTATTGTCCCACAGAGCATGCTTGCATGCAAATGGGGCATCTGCATGCAAATGGTCACTTGGAGCAATCTTTAAAGGCAAGCCTGCTGCTACATCTCCACTTTCTTCAGCTCAGATGCAGTTGGGGCACTCAAACTGCTGGCGGTGGCAGACACCTCAGCGGCCATGATCCCCCCTCCCCAGCCAGTGAGCACTGCCTGACCTATTCCCTGCCTGGCCAGCCAGCTAGTGCAAAGCCTCACTGTTCTTCTCCTCCTCCTCATTGTCTTCCTTGCTCAAGTGACAGCGGGCTCCACAGGACAGAGTCTCATTCCTCCACCGGCACGGTGAACTCCGGCAGGCTGGACACAGATGTGAGAGGCCTGGCCCCATGGTGCTGCCTCACTCAGTTGAAGGCTTTGTTCAGCCTTCAAACAGTAAGGCTGGCACACACAAGCGAGTGGCGTACCTAGGCTACAGACAGCATTGGTTCCTGCACCCGGCCAATTCCGAGTCCACAGATGGCCTTACTGTCTGAGGAGAGGAACAAAGCCTTCAACTGAGTGAGGAAACACTGCAGGGCCAGGCCAGGCATCCAGTCTGCTGGAGTTTGCTGTGCTGGGAGAGGAATGGGACCTCGTTGTCCCATGGAGCATGGATGCAAGCAAATGGGGCATCTGTGTTCACCTGCGGTACTTGGAGCAACCTTTGAAAGCAAGCCTGCTGCTGCGCCTCAGCTTTCTTCAACTTGGATGCAGTTGGGGCACTCAAGCTGCTGGCAGCGGGAGCCACATGAGCAGCCATGATTCCCCCTGCCCAGCCAGCCAACACCACTTGACCTGCTCCCTGCCTGGCCAGCTGGCTGGGGGAAAGCCTCATCGCTCCTCCTCCTCCTCCTCCTCCTCCTCCTCCTCCTCCTCCTCCTCCTCCTCCACCTCCTCTTCTTCTTCTTCTTCTTCTTCTTCTTCTTCTTCTTCTTCTTCTTCTTCTTCTTCTTCTTCTTCTTCTTCTTCTTCTTCTTCTTCTTCTTCTTCTTCTTCTTCTTCTTCTCCTTCTCCTTCTCCTTCTCCTTCTCCTCTTCCTCCACCAACACCAACACCAACACCACTACCTTGACCACCACACTCAAGTGGTGGTGGGCTCTGTGGAACAATGAGGTCTCAATCCTCTCCCAGCGCGGCGAACTCCGGCACGCTGGAGGCAGGTATGAAGGACCTGGCCCCATGGTGCCGCCTCAGTCAGTTGAAGACTTCATTCCAGCACTCAAACAGTAATGCTGGTGGTGGAATCGGAATTGGCCAGGCTCAGGAATCAACGCCATCTGTGGCCCAGGTGCTCTGCTTGCTTTTGTGCACCAGCATTACTGTTTGAAGGCTGAACAAAGCCTTCAACTGAGTGAGGTGGCACTGAGGGACCAGCCCCTCACACCTGTGTCCAGCCCAGCGGAGTTCACCACACCAGGTCAGGAGGGGCTGGCTGGTTAGAGAGGGGAGATCATGGCTGCTCAGGTGGCTCTTTCCGCCCCGCCACTGCCAGCTGCTTGGGTGCCCTGGCTGAAGCACGGATCTCTCTCTCTCTCCCTCTCCCTCTCTCTCTCTCTCTCACACACACACACACACACAA
This sequence comes from Pituophis catenifer annectens, assembly GCF_029215685.1. Classification (NCBI taxonomy): domain Eukaryota; kingdom Metazoa; phylum Chordata; class Lepidosauria; order Squamata; family Colubridae; genus Pituophis; species Pituophis catenifer. The sequence continues at coordinate 15,875 of NW_027257496.1, read as the reverse complement.
ACACAAACAAAGAGGTTGGAGAGCTCTCTTACTCTCTCTTCCTCTCTCTCTGTCTCGCTGTGCTGGCAGTGGAGGTGTTTAATACCTGGCCGGCAGAGCACTCAGGTAAGTTCATGCGGGGCATGGGGGGCAGCACAGCACCCCCTGCCTTGCTTTGTCCTCCACCCCCACCACCTTGCTTTGTGGGTGAAGAGACTGCCAAAGAAGCCAAAAGTAAGCAACCCAACCAAAGAATCTCTGTTGGATCCTTATCCTACGGTTGGGTAGATAATATGTACTGTAACTTTAACTGCTACAAGATGACTAATTGATTAAGTGGTTAAAACAGAAATAAAAGGAAGGCAGGAAGTTCATTCACTCCTTCTCACTCCTGCTCGTGATTTACTGCTAGAGATACTGTGTCGTTGTTGTGGAACTAGAACTGTAAGCAAACTTTGTTTTGTATTGAAAGTGTTATCTTTGTTTATGAGAAGCCAGGTTTGTTTGTTTTACAACAAGTAAAGACTATTTATTTTTCTAACAACGTTCAGAGTCTGAGAGTATCTGTGTTGCAACGCTGTCTGGTCCGTCGCTCTACTCTGCAGAGGGCAGTTTATCCTCAACACTGGTTATGGGCCCAGTGCCAGAGTGTGTGTACCAGTTACAGCAATAAGAGAGTTGCGACACACATTATTGCTCCAGACATTCTGATACGTATTTAATATCCTGGTGAGAATGGCACAAGGTCAAGCTCCCAATTTATCGCTGGTTACCCGGCTGGATGGCACCAACTACAAATCCTGGTCCACCAAGTGCAGTCTCCTGTTGCGCAAAGAAGGGCTATGGGATGTAGTGCAGAATCCACCAGATGTGACCTCCTGGAATGCTGACGATGCCGAGGATGCCAGGAAGATAGCTGAGTTCCAGAGGAAGAATGAGAGTGCATTGTGTATTATTGGTTTGTCTCTAGATGATACCCAGCTTGTTCATATCGAGGGTGAACAGTCTGCTGCAAAATGCTGGGGAAATTTGAAACGTCTTTATGTTTGTGACACTGTAGGGGCGCAAATTAACATTACACGAAAGTTGTTTAGCACAAGACTCCTTAAGGGTGGTGACATGTTAACACACCTGAATTGCATAAAAAGCATTTTTCAAGAGCTACATCAGAAGGAGGTGGTTTTTTCCGAGCAACAACAGGTTTATATACTGTTATCATCGCTAGATGAGAGCTACGACGATGTAGTAACATCATTTGAAGTTCTCACACAGCAGGAACTAACTTTGGCCAATATAACCTCACGACTACTAGAAGAGGCCAGAAGGAGAGAAGAAAGAAAACAACTAAGGGAAGAACCTGAATTCATTAATGTAAATGTAAAGCATGTATATGCTGTAAAACATTGTTTTAATTGTGGCAAGAAGGGTCATATAGCCAAGTTTTGCAGAAGGCTGAAACCAAAAACCATGGTTAATGATAAAAAACAATGTAATGTCGCTATGTCTGATAAGAAACCAGTTAACCACGATTCGTGGGTTATTGATAGCGGGGCGTCGCTATGCATTGTCAGAACACAAAACTATTTTGTGAAAATGTTGCCTAGTAATAATAAGGTTTCTTTAGCAAATGGGTGGAAGCTAAAGGCATGTGGTGAGGGAATGGCAATATGTCCATATGTAAAAGAAAAAATGCATATGTTATATGTTCCAAACCTAAACTTTAATTTGATTTCGGTTAGAGTATTGGTTAAACTAGGATATACAGTAACGTTTAAAACCAATGATTGTTTAATTGAAAAAGGTGAAACCAAGATTATTGGAAAACTGAAAGATGGTTTATATGTATTATCTAGTAATCATGTTACAAATGTTGTATACTCAAATGTCAAACCACATGATGAATGTGTTCACTTGCTTCACAGACGTATGGGGCATATTAGTTTTAAGATGTTACAGAAAACTGTAAAATTAGTTGATGGGTTGAAGCTGAAACCATGTAACCAGTATTTAAATTGCAATATTTGTAATCAGCAGAAAAGTAGAACAATCCCTGCTAATAGGTTTGATGGGTTTAAAACGAAGAGACCACTGGAAGTGGTATTTGCTGACTTAATAGGGTCAATGAAGGCTAGTTTAGGGGGTGCTTGCTATGTTCTCAGTATAGTTGACCACTATTCCAGGTATGGTTTTTGCTACCTATTGAAGTCTAAGGTAGATACTTTTTGGTATTTTGTTCAATGGATTAAGTTTGTGGAGAGAAAAACAAATCAAAAAATAGTTACCATTGTAACTGACAATGGTACTGAGTTTGTCAACACAAGGTTTAAATCAATGTTAGCTAATGCTGGTATAAAACACAAATGTTCAGCTCCATATCGGCCACAGCATAACTCGTATGTTGAACGGAGAGGACAAACTCTACAAGCAATGATGAGATCAATGTTAGCTGATGCAGGTTTACCGGCTAATTTATGGGGAGAAGCCATTATGTGTGCAAATACACTCTTAAACAGCACCATAAATTCAACCACTAACAAAATTCCATATACCGTATGGCATGGAAGGAAGCCAGATTTGAGCTACATACACACATTTGGATCACCTGCATGGGTACATACTCCAGCGCAGATAAGGCGTAAGGGCCAGAGTAGGGCACAACAATTAATATTTGTTGGTTATAATTCAAACCACAGGTCCTACAGATTTTGGGTAAAAGGAACAGCAACGGTAGTTAACAGTGCAAATGCCAGGTTTATGGAGCATGTAGGGTGGAATAAATTAGGTACTGAAAATGAGGTTATCATTGAAACTCAGACTGAAGCTACCAATGAAATGCCAGAGATCCAGAGTGAAGAGGTAGAGAAAGACATAGTACAGGAAGAGGTAAAGGTGGAGAGGCAATCTGTAAGTCCTGAACTCCCAAGAAGGTCGAATAGAGTAACAAGACCACCTGATAGGTATCAAGCAACTACAGTCTATCAAGTAAATAAAGTCCCTACTACATTTAATGAGTTGACCACATTTCCACCTGAAGACCAGAAAGTGTGGAGAGGTGCAATGACTAAAGAACTACAATCTTTGCAGAATTTGCAAGTGTATGAGTCTGTAACAATTCCAAAAGGGAAAACTATACTCGGTAGTAAGTGGATATATAAATTAAAGACTGGGATAGATGGGATACCAATATATAAAGCTAGGCTAGTAGCTCAAGGATTTAATCAGTCTCCTAATGATTACAATGAAGTATTCGCTCCAAGCTTAAAAGCCATTACATTAAGAGCAGCGTTGGTATGGGCAGCTAGAAATAAACATATAGTTACCCATTTAGATGTAGAGACCGCATATCTGCATGCACCATTACAGCATGAAATTTATTTAAAGAAACCCTCAGGATTTGAGGAAAATGGGAAGGCTGACTGTTGGTTATTAAAGAAAAGTCTGTATGGGTTAAAACAGTCAGGTTATGAATGGAACCAGTGCATTGTCAAAACATTGAAGAATATCGGATTTAAAGCAGGATTAGCAGATCCATGTTTATTTAAAATGGAAAGAGATGGTATAGTATCATTATTACTTCTTTTTACGGACGATATAGCTTTGATTACAAAGAATGAGCAAGAGGCCAACAGGATTGTTGATTAATTAAAAGCTTATGTCAGGATTAAAAATCTAGGGGAGATAAAATTAATAATCTATTACAACAGTTCAGAATGGAATTGTGTAAACCATCAAAGACACCTATGGTTCAAGATTATTGCAACACTGATGTGCAAAGTCCGTTGTTTGATAAAGGGATATACCAATCCTTGATTGGCAGTTTATCATACATTAGCAATTGGTCTAGACCCGATATTTCTTATAGCGTGAACCAATTAGCTAGATTCAACACGGAACCTACAGAAAGACACTGGCAAGGAGCAAAACGTATTCTTAGATATCTGAAATATACCATGCATCATGCATTGTATCTACAACCATCAGAAGAATTGCATGTAACCGCTTATGCAGATGCTAGTTTTGCAACAGATGTGAATACAAGAAAATCAACCTCAGGAATCGCTGTATTTCTGGGAAAATCTTTGATATGGTGGCGTTCAATAAGACAGAAGCATTTAAGTATGTCTACAATGGAAGCAGAGTTTTCTTGTTTATCTTTGTTATGTACAGATTTGATCAGTATTAAGCAGCTGATGATAGATTTAGGAATAGATATACAAGATCCTATAATAGTATACGAAGATAATCAGGCAGCGATAAAAATGGCGACAAATATAGCTGTAAAGACTAGAACAAAACATACAGATCTTCGATATCTCAATGTAAGAGAATGTATAATGAACAAGATGATAGAACTTGTATATTGTGCATCAGAAAACAATGTAGCCGATCATTTCACAAAAGCACAGGGAAGTAGGAAACATATAGATACATGTGAACAGTATGGTTTAAGATTGTAAATATATTAGTCTACCCAAAGGGGAGAATGTTGGATCCTTATCCTACAGTTGGGTAGATAATATGTACTGTAACTTTAACTGCTACAAGATGACTAATTGATTAAGTGGTTAAAACAGAAATAAAAGGAAGGCAGGAAGTTCATTCACTCCTTCTCACTCCTGCTCGTGATTTACTGCTAGAGATACTGTGTCGGTGTTACGGAACTAGAACTGTAAGCAAACTTTGTTTTGTATTGAAAGTGTTATCTTTGTTTATGAGAAGCCAGGTTTGTTTGTTTTACAACAAGTAAAGACTATTTATTTTTCTAACAACGTTCAGAGTCTGAGAGTATCTGTGTTGCAACACTGTCTGGTCCGTCGCTCTACTCTGCAGAGGGCAGTTTACCCTCAACACTCTCCAAGGTCACCCCTACCAAAACTGACAGGACTAATGTGAATAAAAGAAGGAATCATACAGAGTCAGCTACATGAACTCTAAGAGACCCTCTCTATTCACATTATTATAAGATAGAAAAGTGCTTGCTTGGAGATTATATTAAAAATCAGCTAAACCCCATTAAGTGGTAATATATCATTTGATGAGACCTAGATGTCACGGAAGGACAAGCCATATGGAAAACATTTGAGGGGCCCCACTGTCATAGAAAAGGACATATATGTTACAAAGAGTTACTTAATCCAATAAATTTACCCAAGGACAGCAGTAAATTTCCCATTAGCAACTACAAGCACTTAAGGAAGGTTGTCTAAACTAAGATAATCTTATAAACTAAAAATAATGGTTTACTAATGGTTTAGTAATTAGGACATGTGTCAATTATCATATAACAAGTGTATGTTAACCATATATGGAAAATGCATGATCTCACCGAATCCTTTGTCTTAGAAATGTATAAAAACAGAGGTATCACAGCTCTTTCCTGGTTCAAAGTTTCAGGTACAAATCTGGCTCTGAACCTTGCGCAATAAAAACTGTCTCTGGCTGACCCAGGAATGTTGTTTTGTCTCATCATTCCATAACATTTATGGCACCCTGGCAGATGGGACTGAGGAAGAAAGACCTTTGTTCTGCCTGACAGCTGCCCCAGCGGGAACCGACACCTCCCCAAGGAAAGTTCACTGGCCGGCCACAAAGACTCCATTGAAGTCTACAGAATCTTTCGGTGAGGAGATGCCGTGAACCTGCTGGCGGAGCAGACTAGTCAAGGATCCACATGGTCAGCCAGACACAGAGACCTCAACAAAAGTCCAAGAGGGAAGGACGCCTGCAGGTAAGTATAAGTCAGGGAGTTCGAGTCTCTCTGTTAAGAAGTACCCACCAATTTAGTGGTGGAGAAGGGGGCCTGATCACCCCCCTAGGAGACAAGGTGGTGTTGGAAGAAATATCCTTCTAGGTTCTGCTCCAAGTGGGGAAAAAGACACTGGAGACATGGAGACTGCTTGAAAAGATGGTTTAATGGTGGGGGCAGGAAGATGGGAGCTGCTTCAAAACATGCTTATCCATTTCTCATCCAGGGAAATATAATATTTTGCCTTTTTCATATTTCCTAAAATATTTCACTCTTCCAGGAAAGGGGTGGGTGCTAACTTCCTACAATCCCTACTTTTTTTTTTCAAAACGTGAGTTTTGAAACAAGTTCTTGGCAAAAGATTAAAATTGATCAAATCAGGGAGGCTTGATGGGTGCTTTTAATTGTTCTAATGCAAAGGGAAAGACATTGATAGGGGCAACAGAAAAGAATTCCTTCAGTGGCTCCTGAAAGCTTTCAACCATGAAGGTCTAGCAGCCAGGAGAAAAGTTCTGGTAAGAATTTTACAGTATCCAATTTTCCATGCCAATTAATTTCAGATTTCAGATATTGTTAAGTATAAATGCCCACCATTCACCATCCCAGGTATGATAAGGGTTAACTCTACATCCACCTAGATCCTCCCCTGACCCCTTCTTACCTTAGCTCCGCCTCCCAGGTACTTAAGACATGGTCCAGGAGTCCAGGGGCCACTTCCAGCCAAATACCTGTAAAAGAAACATTGATCAATAAAGAGCATTGGTTCACTGCATCCTGTGTTTGGAGTTATTGGGTAAGATCCTAGAAATCAGTCACATGTTGGTAGCAGAGGATGGTTTACCCACAACTCACAGAGATGGCAGAATCAAGAACCCAGACAGAGGCAGAGAAAAGAATGGCCACCAGAGCCTACATCAAGCAGAGGAAAGAATGTGCCACAGCAAGGACCACCACAACAGAAGGTGATGGAGACTACAACCCGAGTCCACAACCCAGGGACGAAGGGCCAAGAGAAGAAATCTACTACTGCGAAAGGGCAGAGCCACCAAGCAACGAAGAATTCCGATCCACCATCCTGGAGATGATGGAAGCGACCGCCAGCAAAGAGGAGCTCATCGTGAAACTCCAAAGCCTACTCGAAAGCAATGGAGCAGCGATGAGCATCCAGCAACAGAGAAAATAAATCCCCAGCCCAGCAAGAGGAAGGTATCCCCAAGCTGAAGCTCTGGACGTAGAGGATTTCATTTCCGCGCCATGCTCTCGGCGGCCATCTTGGAATGGCCAACAGCCAATGGGAAGCCGAGATTCAAATCGAATGGCGAGAAACAGCGAGAACCCCAACTTCGCTGGGGAAGACCCCCAAAACAACACCCAAGCAAGATCGCAAGCCTGCGGGGGCTCACCCATCGAGCCCGAAGCAGATGAATCGATCGGAAACCTGGCTGCAGCACTCGGCTCAACACTCAAGACCCCAGGAGCCAGGAAGAAACAAACCGATGCTCAGCACCCCCAAAAGAGCAGCAGGGTAGCCACCGGAACCCTTGCAGCACACCTGCAAACACCACGCGGGACAACGCACCCCAAAAACTACACCCAAGACCCGGCCGCCTGCAGGACTGAATACCCGCAGGATTCACACTCGCCACCTGCCGCACCAACTTCCCTAGGCCGCGGAATGAGGAGAAGAAACAACGACTCACCAGCCATGCGGCCTCCACCAGGCTTCCTGACCCATCCGGAGGTCCTCCAGCATCACCCAGGATCCACCGCCGCTGCCGCCGCTGCTGCTGCGCCGCCGAATTCGGGAGATCCTCGACTTACGACCGCCGCCGCTGCCGCCGTCTCCAGGGATCCTCGACCTGCGACCGCCTCGCCTCCTCGCCTTCTTCCACTCTTCGCCCAAGATGCAGGGGCCCAGCCATGGCATCCGATGTCCAGGGAGGGCTATGGGCCCATCAGGAGCGAGCCCAGCCCCCCACTGGCAGGCCTAGGCCTAGGCCTGAGAGCAGCAACAAGGAGCTCCTCACCAGACGACCTCCAATGCGAAATGAGCCTCGCGCATGCCCAGTCGCCACCTACAGGAAGAGAAAGGAACATAGAGATAAGTACAAGGAACATAGAGATAAGTCAGTTCAGACTGGCAACAAGCATTCCCCCAGCATATTGCGAGTTCACTCACATAAAGAACCATGGACAGCACCAGACTGTAAGTAACATAACTTTTACTGCTGACAATCACAAATTGAAATTAGATGGGTCCAATCTTTTGGAGTGGAACCACCAACTACAAATTGCTTTTCTGAAAGAAAATATGTTATACTTATTTGATGACCCACCCAAGAAGCCATGGACTTTTGAGATTGACTGTTTGCACCACAGGGCTTACTATCTGTTAATGTCTAGCTTGTCACCCAGCATTTACCCCAGTCTTGGCCGCCACTTAACCGTGGCAGAGATACTACAAAAAATACTTAATTTATTTTACAGTAAGAGTGCAGCCACCACAACCAAAATATCCAGGGAATTTTACTCAGCCAGGCATAAGGCAGGAACACCCATGGGGGAGCATATACTCAAGCTAAACACCACCAGGGCAGAACTCATACAAAGGGGGGAAACCATTTCTGATGATAGCATGAAAAGCATCATCATAAACTCCCTAGACCACAGTTAGGAGAACTTTATCATGCAGCTGGATAGTCTCAACATAGAGCACCTCTCTTTAGAGACATTATCCAACAGGCTGATAGCGGAGGACAGCCTGAGAAGGGAACGCTCATCAAGCCACAGGGAGAGCAGACCAATAAAAAGGGTAGACTTCCAGACCAGGGACCAAGATAAACCAGAATGTTTTAACTGTGGGTCTAGGAATCACTATAGGAGAGATTGCCCCAGAAACCAGAAGGACAGGGACCACAGCTACCGGAGGGAAAGGCAAGGCCGCAAACCAGGTTACTCAGACAGGCGCTCCCCAGAAAGCAGGTTCAGGCGCAGGGACTCACCCAACCCCAGGGACAGGAGAGGATATAGGGATAGCTCCAGGGATAGTCAGACTGGGTCACTATACGAACTTAGAGACCAACAACACCCAAACACCCAGGCAAAAGGAAGGAACACATGGCTCATTGACTCAGGAGCCACCAACCACACCACCAACAATAGGAACATACTGGAGGCATTCACGCCTAAGGAATACCACATCAATGTAGCCAGCCAGAACAAGGTATTGGTGAAAGGAGAAGGGAGCGTACACATAGATGGAATAGGGAAGATAGAGGGGGTACTATTCATTCCAGAAATACCCCACAATATATTAGCAACACTCAAACTAAGTAAAGACTTGGGCATTGAGACAACCTTCAGGGAAGGGAAAGCATATATGACCAAAGGAAAGAGAAGTATAGGAAAGAACATCATAGAAGGGGGACTCACCTACTTAGTACCCCAAGAGCACTCAAACACTAACTCAGAAAGTAACGAGAAAGAGACAAGCACGCCCACAGAAAATAGAGGGGGTGAAGGAGAACACACTGCAGGAGGCAAACCCACCATAAACACAACACACAAAGGGAAACCACACATTGGCAAACCCATTCATGATGGGTGCGCCCACTTACTACACAGAAAATTAGGCCACGCTAGTTTTCCAACGGTACAAAAGATGAATGAATGCTCAAATGGCTTGCCATTAAAGAACTGTAAAAATTATTTGGAGTGTTCTGTGTGTAAATGTTCGAAAATCAAAACCAAACCAAGGCCCAAGAAGGCCTCCCGCACCACCAACTCAATATTCCAATTAGTTCACATGGACGTGGTGGGACCCATGAGACCCTCTATTAAATACAAGAAGAGGTTCTTCCTAACCATAGTCGATGACTATAGCCATTACAGATTTGTATACACCCTCAACCACAAAAGTGAGGTGTTCCAAAAATTTAAAGAGTTCTACAAAAGGGTAGAAACTCAACATAATGTAAAAATAAAACAAATCATGACAGATAGGGGCTCAGAGTTCCTATCAAGGGACTTCTCCAATTGGACAAAGAAGCACGGGATACTACACTTCTCCTCTTCTCCGTTTTTGCCATTCCAAAATGGAGTATCAGAACGCAAAAACGGCGTATTACAAACAATGGTAAGGTGCGTCTTAGAAGACGCCGGACTAGGGCAACACTTCTGGGCAGAGGCACTCACATATTCAAACTACACACTGAACAGAGTATGGTCAAGCGTAGTGAACAAAACTCCCTACGAGGTCATGTACAATAGGAAGCCTCAGATAGCACACCTGCACATATTTGGGGTAACTGCAGATGTACACATACCCAAACAGTTAAGGAGAAAAGGGGACAAAGTGTCAAGGAGACTAAGATTCACGGGGTATGAGTCCGTAACCAAAGGTTACAGGTTCATCGACAAAGACAACAGATTTGTCGTGTCCAGATCAGCTGTGTTCCACGAGAACACAAACTGGTCAAGAATACACCTCAATGAGGTACTGCCCGGGCAAGAAACTGATGACAATGCTAGGACCAATAACAAACCAGACACAACCGAAAGCGAGACACACGAGAAACAAAAACACAAACACAAAAGGGTAAACACCAAAGAATGGAAAGAGAACCACCCCATCCTAAAGGTAAAAGTAGATGCACTCACTGAGAGGGAGGCCCAACACATGCACGACTCAGAAACAATACCCAGCAGGCCCATAAGACACAACAGAAACAAACTACCTAAGAGATTTGACGATTACATACTCTCAATACACACAGGCACCACAACACCCAACTCCTACAAGGACATCCTTAAGTTATCACGAGAGGAAAGGGACAGATGGGAGGAGGCCATAGATAAGGAGATGAACAGCCTGAGGGAGTTGAATGTATATACCCCATCCAGAGTGCCAGAAAACAAAGTAGCCATTGGGACTAAATGGGTTTTCACAGTCAAAGAGCTAGAGGACAATAAGAAACTGTACAAAGCTAGGCTAGTAGCACAAGGGTTTGCCCAGAGATACCCGGAGGACTACACTGACACGTACTCACCCATGGTCAGGGCAGAAAGCATAAAAAGCGCTCTAGTAATAGCCACAATCCTAGGGTTAGAAGTCTACCAGTTCGACGTGCAGACAGCCTACCTCCACGTGAAGCTAGATAAGGAGATCTTTGTCAGGGCACCCCCAGGGAGAAACACACAAGGGGGGGACATGTGGTTGCTGAACAAAAGTCTGTATGGGTTGAAACAGTCCAGTAAGAGGTGGTACGAGTGCCTAGCGAAGATCCTTAAGGACATGGGGTTCACAGCCACCTCCGCCGACCTATGCTTTTTCACCAAGAGAGAGGGCACATCCATAGAGTACGTACTCATCTACGTGGATGACATTTTATATTGTGGTCAGCATAAACAAAATTGCGATGAGTTTGCCAACCAGTTGGGGAAACATTTCACACTAAAGACTCTGGGAAAGGTGAACAAATACCTGGGTGTCCAGATTGATAGAACTCAGAAGGGATTCAAGATCTCTCAAAAGGAGAAAATACTGGATCTGTTAATTAAATACAACATGAAGGAAGCCAAGCCATGTGACACGCCAATACATATTGACCTCCTGAAACACATGAATGAGGAAAGCGAGACCTTCAAGGACAATACCCTCTATAGGTCTGTTGTTGGGTCACTACTGTATATAGCTAATTGGACTAGACCAGAAATCCTCCTGGCTGTCAACCTGCTATCCAGACATGTCAGCGATCCAAAGATGTATCACTGGGAGGGGGTAAAACGTGTGCTCAGATATCTAAAACACAGCATGGACGCATGCCTGAACCTAGAACCAGAGATGTCCAAAGAACCCATCCTAACCTCCTATGCAGATGCTGACTGGGCAGGCGACACAAAAAGTAGAAAGAGCACATCCGGCTACGTATTCCTCATTAACGGCTGCCCAGTACACTGGTACACCGGAAAACAAAACCTGGTAGCCACCTCCACAGCTGAGGCAGAGTACATCTGCCTCTCCAAAGCAGCCAATAATCTGACATGGTTTGACGATCTACTTACCAGCATATGGACCGAACCGGCCTACCCGATAGTAATACATGAGGACAACAAAGCAGCCATAGACATATCCATGGCAGAAGCAGTAGGCCAAAGGTCCAGACATATAGACATTAAGCACAAGCATGTCAGAGAATTAACGAACATTGGTTTTATTAAGGCTGTACATTGTGAGACCGCCGAGCAAGCCGCAGACATCCTGACCAAACCTCTACCCAGCAAACAACATGCTTACCTTACGTCTAAATTAGGGGTACGGGTACAGAACACACAAGCAGGTCCAACTGTTGGGCATTTAGAGGGGGATTTGTTAAGTATAAATGCCCACCATTCACCATCCCAGGTATGATAAGGGTTAACTCTACATCCACCTAGATCCTCCCCTGACCCCTCCTTACCTTAGCTCCGCCACCCAGGTACTTAAGACATGGTCGAGGAGTCCAGGGGCCACTTCCAGCCAAATACCTGTAAAAGAAACATTGATCAATAAAGAGCATAGGTTCACTGCATCCTGTGTTTGGAGTTATTGGGTAAGATCCTAGAAATCAGTCACAGATATTACTTTCTGTGAGGTTCCAGTCAGGTTTCAAGCAAGCACATGTCCCAAAATTTTTCACAGCCATGGTTTTCCTTTAAATTACAGGCTGCCCATTTCATGGGTTGGTTACTGAACCTGCCCTAGCTCTTAGTTTAGTGCATCCAGGATTTGTGAGTCCAAATTGAGGTTAGCCAGTGTACAATATCCAGGCTTTTTTTTTTTTTTTTTTTGGTGTTAACACAATGAGCTCTGGGACTTCTACTCTTGAGACCACCAGCGCAACATATCATGCTTTACTGGGCAACTGGGCAGCCAGTCAGGGCTTGGGTTTTGGATATCACTTTTTCTGTTATCTCTTCAAGTGAGGGAATTGCCTGAGGGGGATTGCCCCCTCCCCCATGGAATTAGCAGGGAGATATGACTCCTTGGGCTTTTAGTGCTACAGAGCAAAAATCAACCTAGGAGAAGCTTCGTGTGGAGGTAAGTGAAGGGAATAGTTTCAGTCTAATTCTGAATGGTGTGTCTCTCTGTGTGTGCATGTGTATGCAGCTACTTTTACAATACAGGCAATACAAACATTTTGCACATATTTCTCCTCCCCACCAGACAGAAATCTAAGCTGTACATAACTTGCTGTGGCAACCACTCCGAAATACAATTCTTACAATAAACTGATTACAATATAAATGAGACAAGAAAAAAAAACTTTACAATGAATTTCCACCCTCCCCATAGTCTTTCCAGCTGTCTTCTGGGAATTGAAAAGAGTCTTTTGGTCTTTACTTATACATCTCAGGGTCTTTTCTTTGATGTCTGCTAGGTAGCATGCTTGGTGGTAAGGCTGGTCAGTCAGGCTTGGGAGGATCTGCTCCACTTTGGTTGCTGTGCTGACTTTCAGTGGAGGCTGGATTCAAACCCAATTCCTGGTTCAAACAGATGGATGGTCTCCTCTGGAAGCAGCATCTGGATCCATGTGCTCTGCTTCCACAGGTTGCAGAGTCCTTTGTGCAGGGCTGAAAGACATTAGAACGGGTCTCCTCCCCCCTTTGTGGGTAATCTTCCCAGGAAAGGCATTGTAACATGATTAGAGATGGGGGGGGGGTAGATAGTTTACAGGCATAGTTTGAAAAGAAACACCACAACAGTATTGCAGTTACTAAACAGATAATACAGTTCCAACAAAATGGAGACACAACAGATAAGAAAAAACTGGATTCACATGCTTCAGGAAAGAGATGAACAGGTAAACCCATGTAAACACATACAGTAAAGACTGATTTTTTTCTTTTCTTGTAAATGAACTTAAAACGTTTCCTCATAAACTTGAGTTGTTACTTTAAGATACAGAGAGGGAAGGAGAAAAAAAACCAGAAATAGAATGAAAAGTTCTCTTTACTCTGTTTTTGTTGGCCATACAAACACAGCGTAAAGGCTCTTTCTTTCTTTGTTCTCTCTCTCCCATTTTTCATTGCTTCAACCCTTTTTTTTTCTTTTCTAACAATTTAAAATTCTTGTCTCTAGAGATCAGATACATTTTACAGTTACAATTACCTCGAGGGCTCACAAAGACTTAGACACACACGCATAAAAACAAGGAAGACAAAGAGAAGAAAACAGAACTCTGAGATTTACACATACACTGATCATTCCCGCCATAAATCTCAGTTAAATTAGGGAAGGCACAAATCTTAAACATACCACGTGGTTGCATAGAAGACAGAGAGACAAACAAACAAACAAAACAAACAAACAAAACAAACAAAAAACCCCAACATTCCTATTTATATATTTCCCTTTTCTTTTAAGTACCTTTATTTAGCCAAATTTGTCTCCCGGTGTTATCTCTTAGCAGAGCCCACTTTTGACACAATTTTCCCGCTCGTTTCCGATCCATGCCATTTAAAATGGGCATCTGCCTGGCGTCCCAGGCCTTGAGCAACTCTCCAATCGGGGTTCCTGCCACCCGCGAACTACCGCTATCCATGACCCTGTCTTTTCGCCTGAAGGATCACTTCAGCTTAGCCGGGTGGCCCGTCTCAAGTTTGCAGAGAAAAAGCTCTGGGAAGGACTTCGATTCCCTTACAAAGTACGGGCCCCTTCCTTAGGGAACTCGCCAAAGTTTTCAGTTCCAAAAAGGGGATCCGGGAGGACTTGCTGACCCCAGCAGTGAGTACTGGCCCCTCCTCACACTCTCCGTGTCTGGGCTGGACACACCGGGATTCCCTTCTACAGTTTTATTACCCATTTCACTTTCACTTGTCATTCGCTCAGCTTCCATTCCTTTTAAACACAAAGTTCCATGTTTGGCGACCCCCCCCCTTTGCTTTCTCTATCCTACTGGTCATGGCTCGGTGGAGCTAGCAGTAAGCAGAGGTGCGGCTAGAGGTCGCTCAAAGAGGTGAAATCAGACTGTTTTCTGGATGGAATCCCACACACACACTTCCTCCTTCCCTAACAGAAGGTCCTGTGCTCTGGCAAAACCCCCATGCTCTCCAGACTGTTGGTCTTTCTGCGGTTAGGAAATGCACAGAGGAAGCAAGATCCAGCTGTGCTTGGGAGAAGGGCCTTCACTCACACATGCAGGCATACACACATTTCCCATGTTTTCCCCCATGCTTTAAAATTAAAATTTAGAGGTACTCACCTTCTTTCCAAGCAGCCTTTGAGCTCAACACTCAAAACCCCTTTAAAACCTAGTTCCAAATGGCCAAGGTCCACGAAAACATACCCACAGACTCAATGGGTCTGCTGCTACCAAGAGAGTCTTACCTGGGCCAGGTCCATTGGTTAGGTTAGCTTGGAGTCCCATCTGTGGTGGCCAAATTGTAGGAAGAAATATCCTTCTAGGTTCTGCTCCAAGTGGGGAAAAAGACACTGGAAACACGGAGACTGCTTGGAAAGATGGTTTAATGGTGGACAGGATCACATGGCTTGAGTTCCTGAACAGAAAAAGGGCAGAATACAGCGAGTCCACGGGTTTTTATGCTCTTTCTGGCTTTGCATTTCTTGGGGCCCCGAAAGAGTATCCTGATTGGTTGTCAGACTCCCAGGGGGTGGGGGTCTTAGCTAGCCTTGCTGGTTGATGGTCACATGTGCTTCCCAGGTCACATGTGGTGAGTTTCTGCTGATATTGTATAGAGGGCTAATCCTATCTTTGTTGGATCTTTGGCAATTCCTACTATGGCTCTGCCTGAAGGAGGTAGATCTTTGTTATGTAGAATAGACTGGCCCAAGCCTTAATGGCCCATTGACAAAAGGTGGGGGCAGGAAGATGGGAGCTGTTTCAAAACATGCTTATCCATTTCTCATCCAGGGAAATATAATATTCTGCCTTTTTCATATTTCCTAAAATATTTCACTCTTCCAGGAAAGGGGTGGGTGCTAACTTCCTACACAATAAAAGTTGAACCGGTTCCTGTACCACCAGAAGCAGAGAATCTGACAGAACCTAAGTCAAAAAAAAAAAAAAGAAAAGAAAATAAAGAGAAGTGCCTCAGGGTCTTCAGCGAGCTCTGAAGATTCTGTGTCAAACCATACTAGAAGTAAAACAAA
>NW_027257495.1:0-18459 GCF_029215685.1 Pituophis catenifer annectens | reverse complement strand
AATTGGACATGACTAAGATTACTAGGGTTGCCAGGTCTGCTTACAAAAAATAGCGGACAAGCGGGGGGGGGGGGGGGCTTAAGTAGTAAAAAAATAAAAAAAAATTTACAATTAAATTATATATTTTCTTACAAACATTTTAACACGTATTAAAATAATCACTTCAAAACTTTACTTAAAATTCAAAACATCAAATATATTATAATAATATGTAAAATATTAAATTACATTTTACTTTGCTGTCGTGTGTATTTTTTATTTGACTGCGCAGCTTTGATCAATTCTTTGTGTTTAAGGAATAATTCTTTAATTTCAGTACAATGTTGAGAAATATTAAAAAATATACAAAGTTCACTTCGAACTGATGGTACAAGCAGTCGGTTACGTTCGTCAGTCCACAAATTTCCCATGATGCTGAAAATTCATTCAACGTTTGCATTTGATACCGGAATTGATGCACAATACTGGAACAGTTTCAGTAAACTCGGAGCTGGCTCTTTCTTGAAAAAGTACGTCCACTTATCAAGGGATGAATCGCCCTGCAGATGAACATAAACTTCTTCTAAGGCAGAAATTTCATCGAAGAGAGTGTTGGGTGGAAGTTCTTCTCACCATGGTGATAATAACCAGATGTTCGTCATTTCTTCTAAAGTTGGAGGATTATTGCGATCAATTAGATTGAAACAACTTAGCGTCTCATATACTGAATCGGTGAAATTATACCACTTTTCTAGGTATGCAATGGCTCTTTGATGCACGTTGATGGCTTCTTTCTTGAACTTTTGCACGGCATTCTCAGGCAAATGTTTTTTACGTAAGGCAAATAAAACTTTCATTCCAAAAAACTGCTCATCGTATTTTTTTTGCAAAGAATCACGCAACTTACACATGATAATGTTAAGATCACATGCAAGAATTTTCTTGCTTTCCAGCTTCAGTAGGGTGTTTTGCATTATTGACATGAAGAAGTGCATGAAATATAAATACAATTCTGAAATTGTTGGTTTATCGTCCTTTACGAGTTCATTTTCCTGATCCGAAATAAGGTTCCAGATAACCTTATGGCACTCATCAGATCCAAGAGAAATAAAATACGATTTTAGAGGTATCCAGTTTAAAAGAAGTCTTTCGAATGCTTTAAACAAACTTAACCAACGTGTTGGAACATAGCACAAAACTTCATGGAATTCTGACTCGCAAAACTCAAAAAATGATTTCAACTCTTCTCGTTTCTTTGCAGAATTCGAAAATTTGGCAAAAACCTTCAGCACTACATTTTCGATATCAACAGATAACTGCTTTAATGCATTTTTTGCGCTGCTGTGTAAAATGTGATTATTGCAATGAGCAGCTACAATATTGTCATTTTCCAGCAATAATTTTTGGTAAACAGATTTGTTCACTCCATAATTGACTGATGCATTATCTGTTGAGTAAGCTGAAACATTATTTACTTCCAATTCGTTATCACTAAGAACTCGACACAGCTGATTTTTTATTGATGTAGAATCTTCGAAAGAATCCTCATAAAAGTCTAAAATTTTCACGCGATTTCCCTTGTTTGATGCGTCAGTGGAGAGAGAAAATGGAATTCCAGTTTTAAGATCATTGAGAACCAACTCAATAGAAAAAGGATACAAAACCTCATTGACAATAGCTGATGATTTGGTTCATCCACAAGACATCTTTTTTACAATTTCTGAATCATCAAAAATTTGCTTCATTAACTTAATACCGCAATCTTGAGCCAGGAAAGAAATATGGTGTTTGATCCCATGGTAAGTTTCAGCCATTTCAGCTACAGTCACTTTCTCACTGAAAGAGGAGTCTTTAACAATGAAAAACGAATTGATTCGCTTGTTGCTGGAAGCTATTTTCTCCTTATCTAAATGATTTTTGTGCTTGCATGCTGTGTGACAGCTTTTATACCATTATATTCAATTGAGAACGATTTCTGACACAATTTACAGTAGGCCGTCGTATTTGTTCTGTCGGTTTCGTTGTTGGTAATCCATGCAAAAGTAGCTTCCCAGTCTTTGGTGTATTTGCACACTCCTCTCTTTCGTTTTAAAGAATTTGAAATCTCGCCGCTGTCACTCTCATCACTCGACGCCATTTTAGGTCAGTCGACACAAGCTACAATACATTTTAAAAATGTGAACTGTACATAATTTTATAATATATTTTTATTTTAATCTCATCATTAATTTTTTCGGAGAATCGAGTTCAATGGATATTCGATCTTTGTCTCATTCTAATTTATGAAAAAAAAGACAAAACGCAATTCTCCTATCCTTATTCTCTTAGACTGTACAGCTTTAGATTACGTACCATTTCATCATAAAGCTTTTGAATAAAAAAAATGTCCACTATTTTGTGAAAAAAAATAGTGAACATAATGTGAAAAAAGTGGACTGTCTGCTCAAACAGTGGACACCTGGCAACTATAATTTACCTCAAGCTCCTGAGGTACTTTATTCCTTCTAAGTATATGAGCTAAAATTACTTCAGAAATTTGCCCCAATGGGTGCTTTTTCAGGAGGCAACTGGACTTTTTTTTTTGAAGATGTTTCGCTTCTCATCCAGGAAGCTTCTTCAGCTCTGACAGGATAGTGGGGAATGGAAGGATTTATATACCTTGCAGACAAGCTGGCCCTTTGCATCCTTTTAGAGGGCCATTGAAGCACTTGGAGGTTTATTTGTGTCCACAATAACTAGCTATCTGCAAGAAATATAAATCCTTCCATTCCCCACCATCCAGTCAGAGCTGAAGAAGCTTCTTGGATGAGAAGCAAAACATCTTCAAAGAAAAAGAACGTCCAGTTGCCTCCTGAAAAAACACTTTTGGGACAACCATGACCTGGATGACTGAGAATCTGTACATACTTTTAGAAATTTGCCTTATTCCCTGAGGAAAGCCAATTCTTGGGACTGAGGTAACTTTTTCTTCAGTGACCTTGTAGTATAATAAGTCCCGGCTGAGACATTACCTCAGCCCTCTATATTTTATATATAAAATTCCCTCAGATGAAGCGAGTTCTTTTACTCCCTGCAAACAAAAAGCCGCTTATTACCTGAGGGCCGACTCCCCACACACACACACCCCACCTGGTTCCAACGTCTAAAAATCAGAATTACTTCAAAGAGCCAAAAAAAGGCACCTCATCGCCTAAGGCTAAAGAGGGCAAACGGAGCTAAGGCGACGCCGTGGGAGCGATTTGTTTACCATCCCACACCCACCAAACACCGTTTCTCTGGAAGGGGGGAAAAAAAGCGCGGCAAAAAAGCAAGCGTGCGATTTCTCCCCTCAGACTTCGTCACCCGCGCAGAGTTTTTTTTTTTTTTTTAAAAAAAACCTCCCCTTCGCCCCTCCCCTTTCGGATCCGATCGGCCAATCCTAGGGCTTCCAGGCCAGCCAATCAGAATCCCGGCACGCTCACCTGTGGGGAAGGAAGGAGAGAGAGGAGGCGGTCCGAGAATTTTGGGCGGGAAGGGCGCGCGGGGGTTCGCTCCCCGGGCGGTTGCCATGGAGACGGCCGGAAGCAGCGTGCACGCGCGCCCAGTGTCAATTGCAAGCTGGATGGACGCTTCCGTGCAAACTGCGGGAATCCTGCTATATTAAGGCAGGGATGCGCAATATGTTCGTGTGCAATGCCGTCTTTCCAGCTCCGGGATGGGGTGTTGATAGGGATGGTCCCTTCTGCAGCAGATCTGTGGTTGGAAGGTCTCCATTCAAAATACCTTTTATTTATTTATTTTTTAAAAAACTGAAAGCTCTGCTTACATGCAACATTCTAGGACTACAAGTCCCATCAGCCAGCTTTGGAGGGGCCGATGGGGATTGCTCCTCTTGCAGCAGGGGCTGCTTTTGCCTTTTTTTTTTTCAAATTAGGGGTGGTTCCCAATTCAAAATTTAAGCCCCCTTTTTTATAGCTTCCCAAAACAAATGAGACACACACACACACATCAGTAAATGATCCATGTGGGCGAGTTTCACTGAGCACCCTAGGCTAAAAATGAGGCACTGATTCTGAGTGTTGGCCAAACCCAGTAGATAAAAATCAGCTGTTTTCTGTTTTTTTAAAACAAAATTGCAAAGGAAAAACTGGTCTTTGGGATATTGGACAACTATAGTTTTAAGCAGTCCTTGCTGGCAGGATTGGCAAGGTATTGTAGTCCAGCAACACCTGGCAGCCTAGCATTTTCCTGTACATGATTAAATTTTACAGTTTTTTTTTTTTGCTAAATTCATAACTCTTTAGATGATGCATAAGAGGGGATCTCGCAATGTGATAAACTCAGTTAAGTTTTCCTTCATTCGGGCTCTTCTTTTTCTGACTGCATTACTATTATTCTTCTCATCCTTCCTAGTACCTATCTCTCTCCACTTATGGCTATAACCATGTTGCTTGTATCTTTACAATGTATATTGTTTAATTGTTTCCTAGTATGATTTGATTGCTTATTAGTATCCTATGACTATCATTAAGTGTTGTATCTTATGATTCTTGATGAATATATTTTATTTTTTCTTTATGTACACTGAGAGCACGTGCACCAAAGACAAATTCTTTGTCCAATCACACTTGGCCAATAAAGAATTCTATTCTATTCTATTCTATTCTATTCTATTCTATTCTATTCTATTCTATTCTATTCTATTCTATTCTATTCTATTCTATTCTAACTGTTAGGATATTTCTCCTTAGTTCTAGGTTGCTTCTCTCCCTGATTAGTTTCTATCCATTGCTTTTTGTCCTGCCTTCAGGTGCTTTGGAGAACAGCTTGACTCCCTCTTCTTTGTGGCAGCCCCTGTGATATTGGAAGACTGCTGTCATGTCACCCCTAATCCTTCTTTTCATCAGAATAGACATACCCAGTTCCAGCCACTGTTCTTTATATGTTTTAGCCTCCAGTCCCCTAATCATCTTTGTTGCTCTTCTCTGCACTCTTTCTAGCGTCTCACGATATAAAAGTCATCACGATATAAAAAACATCTTTTTTATATCGTGATGACCCCAAAACGATACAAAATTCCAAATGTGATCTTACCAAGCCATTATAAAGTGGTATTAACACTTCACATTATTTTGATTCTATGCCTCTGTTAATGCAGCCTAGAACTGTGTTGGCTCTTTTGGCAGCTGCAGAACACGGCTGGCTCATATTGAAGCGATTGTCCACTAGGATTCCAAGATCCCTCTCACAGTTACTGCTATTGATCCAGGTACCACCTACACTATACCTGTGCATTTTATTGTATTGCTGCTAACATGGGCGGAGATAGAGTTGTGAATTTTCAGTGTTGCAAGCTGCTTGTAGTCACTGTATGTGTTGGGTGGCCATATAACTTTGTTTAATAACTAAAATAAGTGGCTTTGGGATTTGCTGATCACAAAGAGCAAAGATGACACCCGGTGAAAGTTAAAGAAGTGCCTTGAAGAGACACATTTTGGAGCATCTTTGAGTCACCATGAGCAGAACAGAAGTTATCAAGAGATGTTAAGCATTAATGAAATCTCTCAAGGTGAGGTGTCACATTGCTAAGCAATCTTTCAGAAACATAAATCTAACTTGTTTTAGGAGACCTAGCGGGGGGTACATGAATAATAAATAAACATCAGCTTTATTTTTAAGAACCCACCAGTGTGACATGAGACATTAGACAGGGAAAATTGAAAGTGGGTAGGCAACTTACCACACACAAACAAGCCTACTTGTAATTAAACCTTTAAAGTACAGCTGAGTGATTTTCTTATCCTAGTCCAAGATTTATTAATACACATGTCAGTGTCAAATCTAATAAAGGCACAGTGTTAATAGTAATTGTAGTGCCAGCTGTTAACAGCTGTCAAGGTATTTCTGGCACAGAATACGCTCACTGAGTATAAGCTCCACGACAAGGCTGAATACAAGCAACAACCTTATTTATTTCTGGGCTTGAAATTTCGGGAGCTGGTTTAATTGTCAATTAAACTGCCCACTTATCATCATCCGAACAATACTGATTTGTAGAATTAGACACTTAGCTGCTCAAGGAAAGCCGGAAGTAAAGTAGCAAGGATGATACTTACTCATTCCAACAATGTTCACCATCAGAATTTGCCTGCAGCAACATCCGAGGTCAATGTGAAAGGTCCCGTTAGGTCAAAGCATTGTTTATTAAACTCCTAATCTACTAAAATGATGTGCAGCAGATTTACTGGCTTTCCGCCAAGAAGAAAACAAAATAACTACAGACCCCTCACATCCTGGACATAAACCAGGGGTGAAATGCTCCCGGCTCGGACCGGCTCGGGCGAGTAGGTAGCAATGGTGGCAGGCAGTTCGGAGAACCGGTAGCAAAAATCCCTGCCCCTGCCCCCCCATGTCCAGCTGAGCCACGCGATCATCAGAGGCTTTTTTTCTTTTCTTAAATGCCTCTGACGAGCCAAGCTCTGACGATCCCAGCTGAGTTGCCTGCCAATCAGAGCCTTTTGAAAGCATTTTTTTACATGGTTTTACATGTAAATGGTTTTAAAAGTAAAAAAAAAAAAATTGGCCACACCCACCCAGTCACATTACCCCCCCAAGCCACACCCACAGAACCGGTAGTAACAAATTTTAAATTTCACCACTGACATAAACTATTTCAACTTTTTCTATAGGGAAAGGATCCCCAATCCCCGGTCCATGGACTGGCACCGGTCCGCGACATGCTACAAACCAGGCTGTGCAAACAAGCGAAGCCCCATCCATGGGATGCAGGCAGCATGCAAAATCATGGTCCCTCACCACGGAACTGGTTCCTGTGGGCCATTCCTATAGCAATAGTACTTAGACTTATATACCACTTCACAGTGCTTTTACAGCCCTCTCTAAGCCTTTTACAGAGTCAGCATGTGGCCCCCAATAATTTGGGCCCTCATTTTACCGACCTCAGAAGGATGGAAGGCTGAGTCAACCTTGAGCCTGGTAAGATTCGAACTGCCAATTTGCAAGCAGCGGCAATCAGCAGAAGTAGCCTGCAGTGCTGCACTCTAACCACTGCGCTACCACAGCTCATGGTGCATTGTCATAGGGTATTGCATGTCAAAACAACTAGACACAAGGACATTTTTTTCCTTCATTCCATCACTCTGCTAAACAATTCCCACAACACTGTCTTATGCCCTAGGATGTCAAACCAAGTAGTAGGGCTGTATAACTATTATCTTTCTCACCGTTCCTATTACCTATTCCTTTAGCACCTAATAATAATAATAATAACTTTATTGTCATTGTACGTGTATACACAGTATGCCGATACAACGAAATTCACTTAACACTCAAAGACCAGGTCCAACACACATAACAATCCCCAAACACACTCCCACCCACCACAGTTCCCCATCCCTAAACCACCCAAAAATCCACACAACAGACCAAGTAATGCTGCCCCAACAGCTCAATGATGGTGGTGGCCCTTTAGTTCATTGTTGAGTGCAATTATAGCTCTGGGATAAAAACTATTCAGAAAACGTGTGGTCCGAGTTTTAATTGTGACTTTATATTTATGACTCTAACTTTGTTGTTTGTATCTTACGATTTACGTTGATTGCTTCTATTTTGTAACATGTGACTATCACAGTGTTGTATCTTATGATTTATGATGATTTTACTTTATGATTATGATCATGATTTATCACTTGTTGCTTGTAGGTACACTGAGAGCTTATGCACCGGAGACAAATTCCTTGTGTGTCCAATCACACTTTGCCAATAAAGAATTCTATTCTACTCTATTCTACTTTACTCTATTCTCTTCTCTGTTCTCTCCTCTCCTCTCCTCTCCTATTCTATTCTCAAAAAAGTGGGTATATTGCTTCTTAAAACAATAAAATCCCCAATTCCCTCCCTTCTTAATTTGGAGAAGTATTTGGCCCAGAAGAGATTATTGTTTATTTGGTCTTTAGTTCTGTTCAGTGCTGGATTCTTATTTCAATGCTGAAGTAGAGCAACTATGTCTAGATAATGTTGGAGAAGAGTTTCCATCCTTCCTAACCATTGACCAAATTAGCTAGGATTGATGGGAAGTTGGAGTACCACACAACGAGAGAGACAAGGTTCTCTATTCTGGGGATTAAAAAATGAAATCAAAGCCACCTATTGAATTGTGAGTGACTCATAGCATCTTCTACAGTCATCCAACTATCATTATCCCAAAAAAAGATGATTTCCAGAAAGGGAGTAAACTAACAGAGGAATTTACTAACCAATATAATTTCACACTGCACATAGTTTACTATATTACTTCAACACCTGAAGACTTTTTTGTAACACACACAAAACACAATACAGCACTCATAACACACACACACACACACACACACACACAATATGTCACTAATGCCTTGGATGATCTGGATTATAAACCAGTAAGAGTTTTGCTCAAGCAACATTATCAAAAAAAAAAAAATTCTCAACATATTTTTTCTGTGTTCCGTGCAGGAAGATGCTGCTGACCTACTTAATAATCATCATCTTTTAACGACCCCATAATCCCTTGCGGGATGGAGTCTGGGCAGCTGAATGGAACTAGCAGAGTGTTTTAATGGCCAGATGCCCTTCCTATTGCCAATGCAGAGTTTTGTTCAGCAGATATATTCCCAGAGAGAGAAATATTTGCCTCTACCTAGGATCGAACTCACAGCCTCCTGATTGTGGGACAAGAGCTCCACCTCTAGGCCACCACAGCACTCCATAAAGCTATTAAGTTATATGGTGACATAATATTCCCTATTAATAACATGCCTCAACTCCCTAGAGCCGTGATGGCGAACCTGGGGCATGAGTGCCAGGGTGGCATGCAGAGCCCTCTCTCTGAGCATGCGCACGGTCGCCAGCTGCTCTTCCGGATTCCGTTGCTGTGAAGACCAGCTGTCCGGCGCGCATGGGCACACCAGAACCCAGAAGAGAGCAGCTGGCCGCATGCATGACGGATCAGCTGGCTGGCGTGCATGCGCGCGATGGAACCCAGAAGAGCTCCTGGCCACCCCACACATCTGTGCACGCTCCAGTTTCAGCACTCGGTGCCGAAAAGTTTAGCCGTGACTGCCCTAGAGATTGCAGGCTTGTGCAGCTGATGTTCTCCATCGGATAAAGAAATTGTCTTTTTGAGCATAATGCTAACTGGTCTCAGTGACCCATTTAGTGACCAATCAAATACTTTCCGTGGGAAATGGCAACCAGCTTGTAAAGAAACAATATTATGAGAACACCCAGTCACATGATTTACATTTGGATCAGGGATGAAATGCTCCCGGTTCGGACCGGATCGCCCAATCCGATAGCGATGGCGGTGGATGGTTCAGAGAACCAGTAGCAAAAATCCCTGTGCCCCCCCATACCCAGCTGAGCCGCACGATCATCAGAGGCTGTTTTTTTTTACTTTTAAAAACATTTTTTCTACAATTTCTTCGGCCGAAAAAATGCTTTTAAAAGTAAAAAAAAAAGTCTCTGATGTTCGTGCGGCTCAGCTGGGATCGTCAGAGGCTTTTAAAAGCATTTTTTCTACAACCTCTTTGGCCGAAAAAATGCTTTTAAAAGTAAAAAAGAAAAGCCTCTGATGATCGTGCGGCTCAGCTAGGATCGTCAGAGGCTTTTAAAAGCATTTTTCTACAACCTCTTCGGCCGAAGAAGTTATAAAAAAATGCTTTTAAAAGTAAAAAAAAAAAAAAAGTTGGCCACACCCACCTAGTCACATTACCCCACCACCACCAAGCCACGCCCACAGAACCGGTAGTAACAAATTTTACATTTCACCACTGATTTGGATGCTTTGACAACTGACTCGCATGTATGACGGTTGCAGCGTCCCAGGGGTCATGTGATCCTCTTTTTATGACCTTCCGACAAGCAGAGTCAACGAGGAAACCAGCTTCACTTAACAACCATGTTACTGATTGAACAACCGCTAATGATTAACTTAACAAATGCGGCAAGGAAAGTCATAAAATGGGGGGGTCAACCAATTTCTGACTTAGCCACATAAATTTTGGACTCGGTTGTGGTTATAAGGATTACCTGTATATGTGCCGCTGTGGAGGTAGCATTGCACTGCCATAATTGGCAACACAAAGTTTGCATAAACAAAACACCTTTTTTTTTTTCCCAGGCAGCCTCGCTCAATACTTAGTCAAGTAACACTTGTTTAAATAATTACAGCAACTAATTGCATTCCTGTTTTGCTTTTCCTGGAGATGTGAAAAAGATTACACTGAAGATGTAGAAACACAAGTGACCTAGTTAAAAATATTATTCATATTTCTATGTATACATAAAGATTATGAATCACCAAAGGAGTACAAAAATAAAGATAATTCCTCAAGAATATGCCAAATCCAGCAGCACAAGTTTGCACTATAAGAATGCTTCCGCTACTAAGAAAAATAAACCCTTTCTTAATATTTATGTTGTGCAAGTAAAGTTCTCTCAAGTCAGGTCAGGCTCTGCTCCTTGCATTTACTCAACAGAGGTAGTCCTCGACTTACAACACTTCATTTAGTGACCGCTCAGACTTAACGACGGTGGTGAAAAAAGTGACATGACCGTTTTTCACACTTACGACCATTGCAGCATTCCCGTGGTCACATGGTCAAAATTCAATGCTCCGCAAGTGGTTCATATTTATGACGGTCGCAGTGTCCCGTCATAAATCGCGACCTGACGAGCAAAGTCGACGGGGAACCCAGATTCACTTAACTGTGTGACTAACTTAAATGCAATGATTCACTCAACAATTGTGGCAAGAAAAGTCGTAAAATGGGACATACTCACTTAACAAATGTTTCAGCAGCATAAATGTAGGGCTCAATTGTGGTCGTAACTCGAGGATTAAAGGTAAAGGTGTCGTGCTAGTTGTTTCCAGCTCTAGGAGCAGGGTTCATCTCCGTTTCTAAGCTGAAGAGCCATTGCTGTCCGAAGATGCCTCCATGGTCATGTGGCCGGCATTACTCAATGCCGAAGGTGCACGGAGCTCTGTTATCTTCCCACCAAAGTGGTCCCTATTTTTCTATTTGCATTTTTTATGTGCTTTTAAGTGCTCCTTCCACTTACGACTGTATAATTGTAACTGTTGCTTGTATCCTTACGATTTATATTGATATTGATTGTTTCCTGTACCTTACCTTATGATTCTTGATGAACGTATCTTTTATGTACACCGAGAGCAGATGCACCAAAGACAAATTCCTTGTGTGTCCAATCACACTTGGCCAATGAAAAATTCTATTCTATTCTATTCTTTCAAACTGCTAGGTTGGCAGAAGCTGGACAAGTAACAGGAGCTCACTCTATTATCCGGTGCTAGGGATTCAAACCGCTGAACTGCCGACCTTCTGATCGACAAGCTCAGCGTCTTAGCCACTGAGCCACTGTGTCCCTCAATTTGAGGATTACCTGAGGGTAAACCAGGGATATTCAACTTTCAGACCTGTGGACTTCAACTCCCAAAATCCTCCAGCAGGCCATGCTTGTTGGGGAACAGTGGTGGGATTCAAATTTTTTTACTACTGGTTCTGTGGGCATGGCGGGGAAGGATACCGTAAAATCTCCATTCTCACCCTACTGCAGGGAAAGAATACTCTAAAATCTCCATTCCCTCCCCACTCCAGGGGAAGGTTACCGCAAAATTTCCATTTCCTCCTCATCAGCTGGGACTCGGGAGGCAGAGAATAGATGGGGGCAGGGCCAGTCTCCAAACTACTCAAAATTTCCACTACCGGTTCTCCAAAACTAGTCAGAACCTGCTGAATACCACCTCTGGTGGGGAATTCTGGGAGTTGAAGTCCACAGGTCTTAAAAGATGCCAAGGTTGGACATCCCTACCCTAGACTATAGCCATGGATGGTAGTCCCATCCAGGAATTAACCACATTCAACCCATCATATTTTCTTGCAAAATAAGAGCCAGGGTATATATGAAGCTGAAGCTCCCAAGAGAAAGAAATGGCTATGCTTTTTCCATACAAATTTATTTATTTTATTTGTTTTATTAGATTTTTATACCGCCCTTCTCCCACAGGACTCTTGGCGGTGAACAGCCAAGAATAAAAACATCGCATACAAAATTTAAAATTTTTAAAGAAAGAATTAAACAAATTTTGGGCCAATAATTTAAAACACCCCAACTAAAATCAAATTAACAATTAAAATGCCAAAACCACCACTGTATCTGAAGTACCAAGTCCTATTTGACAGAAAAGAATTTACATTTTACTTAACAGCGTCCAACTGGGATTCTTTTCTCAGAAGCTAAGTGGTTGAGCTTGATGGACATCCTCAGGCAATACAAAGCCTGCTGTAGGCTAGATTTACAGTAAAAGTAAAAGAATATTCTGAGGAAAAAGCAACTTCTATATTGTGGCTAAAAAAAGCTACGAAGGCCTGCTCAAAAAAATCCTGAATGTCACCAACCATTCTGCCATATTAGATCTGGCCAAATCCGTCTATCTCTGTCCATACAATAATCGTATTGTATAATCTTATATGTTCTGCCCCAGCTACGGCCCCCAAAGAACGCAGCACACACAAAGTCCGTACAAACCTTAGTTTACTAATTAAGGGCTACTAATGAGCTTTCTTAGTAGTTGTTCGAACACAAGTACGGTTTAAATCAGTCTTTTCTGAGCAAGGGCTGTTAATTTAACTTCATTAACAGCCGACAAGAATCCAAAGAATAATAACTCAGTTCTAAGGTACAGTATTTCAGATAACCGTAATCTTACTGTGGTTGGCAGAATGCCCAGAAGCAATTTGCAGGAAAACTGACAAGAGAAACAAGAGCCGAATCAAACGTTTCTGGAATCAAGATGCGAAGGAATATGAACGAAGTTGTTTCCTGCAAATTGCATCAGTCGTCGTCCTTCCTTAAATAGGCTAGGGGAGTGACCAATTAGCCCCAAGCTTTACTCTTGAGGAGACCTCCTCCTGAGGAGCCACTCCTGCCTTTTAACAGCTCTGCGTGCTCGTGCATCGAGAAGAGGCTCCTCCTCTTCTTCCTCTTCACTTATGGGAACTTCTGGAGGTTCTGAAGGCCCTGGCTGAATCTCCGCCTCTGGCATCACATCTTCTCCAGCCTCCTCATTGTCTGACTTGAGCACCAGCTGCACAGGCTCCTGGTGCAGCACCACACCAGCCTCCTCGCTGTCGGAATCAGCTACTTAACTGCACAGGCCGCTGACAGGCCACAACAGTATACAAAAACAAAGTTTCATGACTTTTCCAGCTGTTTATCCATCAGCCCCAACAAGAAGACTTCCGGCCTCAATTATATACAAGGTAGTCCTCGGCAGTTCATTTAGTGACCTGTCCAAAGTTACAACGGCACTTTAAAAAGTGACTTTGTGACCATTTTTCACAGTTATCCCCATGATCACATGATCAAAATTCAGAGGCTGGGCAACTGGTTCATACTTAATGACTGTTGCTGTGTCCCAAGGTCACGTGATCCACTTTTGCGACCACCTGGCAATCAAAGTCATTGGGGAAGCCAGATTCACTTAACAACTGTGGCAAGGAAGCTCGTAAAATGAGGGAAAACTCACTAAACAAATATCCCAGTTAACAACAGAAATTTTGGACTCAATTGTGGTCATAAGTTGAGGACTACCTGTATTAATATTTAAAATGCTCTGTGTATGTGTTTTGATCCAGAATTTTCTAGCTTTTATATTCATCCGTCAAGCATGAAAAAAATTCCTGTCTTCTTGTTTGCTTTTCTGATATGAATTTGAGGTGCTTTTATACCTTCTAGACAATTTCTCTTGTGAGATATATCAACAGTACACTATTTTATATAAATTCTCTTTAAGATTATGACATATTTCAATCCTTTCAGCCATAACAACACATTGGTCCTTGTAATTTTGTTTTTCAGATGATTTTTTTAAAAAAATTGCTAAGATTTCATTGTTCTGAATCTGTGGGAGAAGGAGTTGTAGAAAACACAGGGCAGGGTGAAAAGAGGGATCAACCTAGAATCCCTACGTAGCCACAAGTGATTGAATTAAGTCCAACCTTCCTTGAATGCTGTTGCTCTTTATCTAACTGTAAGCAGGTGCTGACTATTAGTTGAGAGGAGTTTTGTGCATAGACTATAGCAGGGGTGTCCAACTCGATTTCATCGAGGGCCGCAACAAGTGGGAGTGACCAGGATGGGCATGGCCAGCATGACGTCACTCATGTTGGGAAGTGCCTGCCAGCGAAAATGGGCTCCCAGCTCCGTTTTTGGCTGGAACGGCCTCCTGCAACCCTCTGCCAGCAAAAACGGAGCTTGGGAGACTATGTGCAGCCCTCCCGAGCTCCGTTTTTGCTGGCAGAGGGTTGCAGGAGGCCATCCCAGCCAAAAATGGAGCTTGGGAGCTCCATGTTCATTGGCAGAAGCACTTGGCAGTCCTTCGCTGTTTCCAGGGCAGCCCCACAGGCCAGATCTAAGCACCCCGTGGGCTGGATCTGGCCCCTGGCCCTTGAGTTTGACACCTCTGGACCAGTGGTGGGATAATTTACGAGACCACCTTCTGCCACCAATAGCCTCCCACCGGCCAGTACGCTCGCACAGAGTGGGCCTCCTCAGGGTGCCGTCCGCCAGACAATGTCGGCTGGCGACCCCCAGGGGGAGAGCCTTCTCTGTGACGGCGCCCACCCTCTGGAACAACCTTCCCCCAGAGTTACGTATAATAACAGACCTCCGGATTTTTCGTTGGGCCCTGAAAACCTATTTATTTCAACAAGCTGGGCTGGCCTGAGTTAAATTTTAAATTGATTTTAAATTGGGTTATCTTAATTTCGGCCAAAATATTTAATTATTTTAATACTGTTCTTAAATTTTGTATGCTTTGTTTTTATCTTGGCTGTGCACCGCCCTGAGTCCTATTTGGAGAAGGGCGGTATAGAAATTTAATTAATAAAATAAATAATAAATAATAATAATTAAACAACCAGTTCTCTGCCGTAATGACTGGCTGGGTGGGTGTGGCCATGGTGGGCGTGGCCAGGGGGTATGACAGGCAGCACTCAGCCTCCTGCAGCTCCCTGGGAGAAAAAACAGGCTAAGTGGAGGCCGCACCGCACCACACACACCCCAGTGCCCTGTTTTGGGCCTAGTAGGCCTCCCTGCAGCCTCCTGGGAGCAAAAACGGGCCATGGAGGGGCTGTGCTATACACCCCCATGCCCTCTTTTGGACCTAGTAGGCCTCCCTGCACTTACCTGAGAGCCAAAATGGGGCACGTGGGGGCTCCTGGGAGGGGAGGGGAGGGGCCAGGAAACAATTTAACAACCAGTTCTCCCGAACCGGCTGAATCCCATCAGTGCCCTGGACTATAGCAATAAATCAGTTGAAAAACCACATGTGGACCTGGTCTTTTCCTCCCTGAAAGAATCACCTGAAGTTCCACGAAGGACAACCGAGAGATAGTAGAAACTGAAAGTCAGTTGCAAAGTACTTGATTCTCATCCACCCAAATTGTTTCATCATTGCCTGGTTCAAATCGCTATAAAGACTATATAAAGCAGCGGGGAACAATGAAGAACGTAAGTTCTTCCCATGAATCTTGTGTCTGTGTGTAAATGTATATGAAATGACAAATTGATATTTCCGAGGGAAAAAAACCTGACTGCCTTTGATTTGCAAATCTCAAAAGATGTGGCTTGCAGATAATAAAGGGTGCTGCTATTTGTCATCTATATTAATAACCATCTGTAGTGTGTGCCTATCTCCAAAAAGTGCAGTAAGATTAAAGTGATTAACTGTCCTCTCTTCCTTCTCTACTTTCTTACTCATTGTTCCTAAGAATAAATGTTCATTCCATTCTTCTTTTTAATTGCAAATCTTTATTTGACATTTCTCTTAGTTCATGCCTGGTATATAGGTAATTTTTTAAAAAATTTAAAAAGAGAGATAAAGCTTTTGAGCAAATGTCAGCAGATTCTGTTCATTTGGATCTGGATTTTATTTTGGATAATTTGTTTAAATTTATTTTTCCAAAATGTATTGGGACTTCTGCTTGTTGTACTGCTGTTTCCCTTAGATCTTAGAGGGGTGAAAAGATTAGATGTTCTTTTTAACATTTACTTTTCGTGACTTATGTTGGACAGGAGCCCACACAGGGAAACCAAACTGGGCATGACTGCTCACAGCAGTAGAGAAAAACATATTAATCTCTCAAAACAAGCTCCGATCACATTTGAAATAAGCAAGCAAGCATGCACACCCCATGCACACACAACTGTTGAAAATAGCTTTAACACTCTCCCTTTCTGTCACACACAACCATTTTTATTCAGGCAATGGAAAAGTAGACGAGAGCAATATCAAGTGGCCAAATCCAAAATATTCTGCTGGAGTTGGAAAACATGGAAGGAGGAGGAGGAGGAGGAGGAGGAGGAGGAGGAGGAGGAGGAGGAGGAGGAGGAGGAGGAGGAGGAGGAGGAGGAGGAGGAGGAGGAGGAGGAGGAGGAGGAGAAGAAGAAGAAGAAGAAGAAGAAGAAGAAGAAGAAGAAGAAGAAGAAGAAGAAGAAGAAGAAGAAGAAGAAGAAGAAGAAGAAGAAGAAGAAGAAGAAGAAGAAGAAGAAGGGTCTGTCAGTGCCCCAAATAATGCACCAGTGAAAGCAGAACTCCAAGGCAGGTAGATTCCTCAAAGAACAATTTATTGGATACATCATATTGGCACAACTGGTGAAAACCGACTCTGAAAATTCCAGCAGTTTTCACCTGATTAAAAATGAAAGTTTTCCCCTTGTCACATTGTCCAATTGAGGTACTGGCCGATTGCTTGGTTACTTCACTCCTCCTCTCCCAGCCACCTATTGAAATGACCTTGGTTCCCACAAGAAAAACTTTTTGTTTTGACTGCAAAACCCCAGCTAACTATTCCCCACACCCTGTCCCCTCTTCTGCCTTGGGGCAACCCTGAAGCCACAAAGATGGCCTCAGCCAGGTCTGCTTCAGGGTTGACAGTGTTACTATCTTCAGCTAGGAAACTTTCCTTTCCCCCCCTGAAAAATAGGTATCTTTTTCAAATGATTTATTGGAGTCTCTCATCTCGCACTAAGCAAAAATTTCTCCGAATAAACGGAGCTGAGCTAAGGGAGAATCTGCATCCTTTATCTTACAAAGCTCAGTAGTATCATTCAGTTGGTCTTTTGTCCATTAAAAAAAATGCTGATTCAAATACATCTGTGTTCTTTTTTGTGTTGGCACTCAATCACCAAAAGAGAAAATACGTGGGAGATTAATGAGATCTTTTTTTTCTTCTTCTTCTTCTTCTTCTGATATTGCTCCGTTTATCTCATCAGATCTATTTTCTGTGTGCTTATTTCAAGGGCTTGTCATATCGGTTTCCAGCCTGGTCCAATTTTTCATTTGCTCTTTCTGGGCCCTCTCGGTAGACCTCGCAATATTGCGTTACGATAAGACATGGAAATAATCCATTACTCAGAAAAAAAGCAAAACACCCTTTTGCTTTTATAGATAAATAAAATAATAATAATAAAAAAGCCCAGGTTTACTTCCTTAAAGGATCCTGAATGCCATGCAGAAAATTCTTCTCTTGGGCTCTTCTGGTGATCTATTTTATAGATCCAGAAAGCAGTGGGAAGGTTCACAAGAAATAGCTCTTGCATTTGACTCTTTCTCAAGAAGTACCCTGTCTCCCCCCAAAAATAAGACATCCCCTAATAATAAGCCCAATTGGGCTTTTGAGCGCATGGCAATAAGGCCAAGCGCTTATTTCAGGGTCCAAAAAAGTATAAGACAGTATAAGAGTCTTATTTTTGGGGAAACACGGTACCATATTTTTCCATGTATAAAAAGATACTTTTTCTTTAAAATGTTTACCTAAAAATGGAGGGGCATCTTATACAAGGGGGGCAGAGAGGACAACCCCGATTGCAAAACTGCCGATAGCTTATCTCTGCAAACTAGCCTCCCGAGCGAAACTTCTGATTGCAGAGACAAGCTAACAGGTTTCCTTCAATCACCGCCCAGATGCGACAGGGAGCTGTAATGTCGGAGCGTTCTGAGCAGGGGTGAAATGCTCCCGGTTCAGACCGGATCGCCCGATCCGGTAGCGATGGAGGCGGGTGGTTTGGAGAACTGGTAGCAAAAATCCCTGCTCCCCCCCCCATGCCCAGCTGAGCCACACAATTATCAGAGGCTTTTTTTTTTAACTTTTAAAAGCATTTTTTCTACAACCTCTTCGGCCGAAAAAATCCTTTTAAAAGTAAAAAAAAAGCTTCTGATGATCATGCAGCGGCTCAGCTGGGATCGTCAAAGGCTTTTAAAAGAAAAAAAGCCTCTGCTGATCTGGCAACTCAGCTTGGATCGTCAGAGGCATTTAAAAGAAAAAAAAAACCCTTTTTTTCTTTTAAAAGCCTCTGATGATCCAAGCTGAGTTGCCTGTTTGTCAGAGGCATTTAAAAGAAAAATAGCCTCTGCCCATC
>NW_027257494.1:0-18470 GCF_029215685.1 Pituophis catenifer annectens | reverse complement strand
TTTATTATAATTTATTGTCACCCTATTTCATTCTAGATGCTTTGTATATCAGGTACCATATTTTTTGGAGTATAAGACGCACCTTAGTTTTGGGGGAGGAAAATAAGAAAAAAGCCGATTGGCACGTGGATCAGAATACCCCCCCAATCAGCTGTTTCCAGAGGTGAATTTTAGCAACAGGTTCGTTGGTTGTGAGCTCTGTGCCTTGCTTTTCTTTGCTTTTTTTTCTGCCCCTGAAACTTCTGAAACTCTGTTTCAGAAAAATCTTTTGTTCCTGCCTCTGAAAGCCTCCGAAACAAAGCTTCAGAAAAAAAGCCTCTGAAGCTCTGTTTGGGGGCTTTTTTTCTGAAGCTCTGTTTGGAGGCTTTTTTTCTGAAGCTCTGTTTGGAGCTTCTTTTCTGAAGGTCTGTTTGGGGGCTTCTTTTTCTGAAGGTCTGTTTGGGGGCTTCTTTTTCTGAAGCTCTGTTTGGAGGCTTTTTTTTTTCTGAAGCTGTTTGGAGGCTTTTTCTGAAGCTCTGTTTGGGGGCTTTTCTGAAGCTCTGTTTGGGGGCTTCTTTTCTGAAGCTCTGGGGGCTTCTTTTCTGAAGCTCTGGGGGCTTCTTTTCTGAAGCTCTGTTTGGAGGCTTTTTTTCTGAAGCTCTGTTTGGAGGCTTTTTTTCTGAAGCTCTGTTTGGAGCTTCTTTTCTGAAGGTCTGTTTGGGGGCTTCTTTTTCTGAAGGTCTGTTTGGGGGCTTCTTTTTCTGAAGCTCTGTTTGGAGGCTTTTTTTTTTCTGAAGCTGTTTGGAGGCTTTTTCTGAAGCTCTGTTTGGGGGCTTTTCTGAAGCTCTGTTTGGGGGCTTCTTTTCTGAAGCTCTGGGGGCTTCTTTTCTGAAGCTCTGGGGGCTTCTTTTCTGAAGCTCTGTTTGGAGGCTTTTTTTCTGAAGCTCTGTTTGGGGGCTTCTTTTCTGAAGCTCTGTTTGGAGGCTTTTTTTCTGAAGCTCTGTTTGGGGGCTTTTTTTCTGAAGCTCTGTTTGGGGGCTTCTTTTCTGAAGCTCTGGAGGCTTTTTTTCTGAAGCTCTGTTTGGAGGCTTCTTTTCTGGAGCTCTGTTTGGAGGCTTTTTTTCTGAAGCTTTTTTTCTGATGCTTTTTTCAGCCTCTGAAACTTCTGTTTGAGAAGCTGGGTGGGGCTACATTCGGAGCATAAGACGCACCCAGATTTTCACCCTCTTTTTTTTGGGGGGGGGAAGGTGTGTTTTATAATCCGAAAAATACGGTATTTATTTCATCACAAATTAAATCACTTTTAGGGAGGGAGGGTGTGTGTCAAAATCCAATTGAGATCCCGTCTTCGGCCCTTGCATTCAGAAGAGCTGTGGTCACATCAGATTACAGGTAGCTCTCGTCTTACAACAGTTCGTTTAGTGACCACTCAAAGTTACAACAGGAATGAAAAAAGTGACTTATGAACATTTTTTCACACTTAAGACCATTGTAGCATCCCCGTGGTAAAGGGATCAAAATTCAGACGCGTGGCAATTGGCTCCTATTTATGACAGTCGCCATGTCCCGGGTGTTGTGGCCTGTCAGCCGCCAGCCCCTCTAGCAGCCGAATCAGATGAGAAGGCGGCGTGGGAGTCCTGGCCAGCATTGAGGATCCAAGGGGGAGGAGGGAATGGAGCTGGCAGAGAGAGAGAGAGAGAGAGAGAGAGAGAGAGAGAGAGAGACAGAGAGAGGTGGAGCCTGTGCTGTCCGTCAGCCCTCATATGGAGAGTCAACACCCCCAGGTCTGGAGGTGGCTGATGAGGAAGAGGAGGAACAGCTGGGTCCAGTGCCTGACATGCAGATGTGCAGAGGAGAGGAGAGCAGTGGAAATCTATGGGCCGGTCCTTGGGACGGAAGAGCCACCACTGCTAGCGAAGCCCCACCCTAGATCTGGGGATAAAAGGCAGGGGGCGGAGACAAATAGGTGTGACAGACAGCTATTCATCTTCCGGCCAGCTGTACTCATTAGAAACTTTTTGCAGGGGTTGCCGGCATTCCTAATAAAGGCATCTTTTGAGTTCACGTCAGAGGGTTTGTCGTGTTTGGGGAGCCGGGTCAGAACAGCAGGGTTATGAAGTCACTTTTTGCGACCTTCTGAGAAGCAAAGCCAACGCCGTATTCAGTGAACCGCCGTGTTACCAACTGGACAACCGCAGTGACTCAACGTAACAACTACGGCAAGAAAGGTCAGAAAGAAAATTCACTCAACAAACGTCTCGCTGAGCAGCCGAGATTTTGGCCTGAATTGCGGTCGTAGGTCGAGGACTACCTGCACCTCCCTTGCAGATTAGCCGTTCCTTACGCTTTCGAGACGCAGGAATCTTCGTGGCGACTTGTTAGAAACGATATTGGGGAATGAATTCATCAAATGATGAGAGAAACGGATTGATTTTGTGCCATCAGGTCGGTGCTAACCCTTTGCGACGACACCCAGAGATGTTCTCCAGGTGAATTTTTTTTTTTTTTTAATTTGATTTATATGCCGCCCTTCTCCGAAGACTCAGGGCGGCTTACAATACGCTCAGCAATAGCCTTCATACTTTTGTATATTTTTATACAAAGTCAGCTTATTGCCCCCACAAACTGGGTCCTCAATTTACCTACCTTAGAAAGGATGGAAGGCTGAGTCAACCTTGAGCCTGGTGAGATTCGAACCCTGCAGTAATTGCAGGCAGCTGGTCTTAAGCAGCTTAATAACAGGGTGCCTTAAACTCTTGTACTACCAAGGCATGTTGTTCTCCAACATGGTCCCAATAATAAGACTCATCCAGGGGTGGACGAGGAGCATCCCCGCAAGGTGAAACCAGGGGGAGAAATGGTTTCGCCCGAACAGGAAATGACGTAGGAGGAAAAACACACACACACACACACACACACACACACACACACACACACACACACACACACACACACACACACACACACACACACACACACGCTTTCTCCCTCATCGTTGTATTGCCCTTCAAGGCGGACCATAGAGACGAAGAAGACAGAGCGGCACGGGTTTCTTTTTCTTTCTCGCGCCCCCCCCAACATCCGGTTTCTGAGACTCCGCCTTCCCAAAATGGCGGCCCCTCATCTGTGGAGAACCGGCCGGGCGAAGAGTCACCCATGAGGCGATTTCCTCGCCGGCCTCCTTCTCCTTTCGCCCTTAGGCCGAGCGCGGGAGGAGGATGCTGCCGGCTCTGGCCGCTCAGCGGAAGGGATGGCGGTGCTTTTACCAGCTGCGGCTGCTGCTGCGGCGGCGGGGAGGCCTTTGCCCGCCGGTCTGTCCCGGTGAGTGTGGCCGGGGGGAGGTTTCTTGACCTCTGAGGGGGCCTGAAAGGAGCTACAAGGGCCCCTCTTGGCCGTCCAGGGAGGGAGGGGCGGCTTTTGGGGGGAGGGAGGGTATTAAAACAGGCAATCCTCGATCTATGACCATAATGGAGCCCCCACCATTTACGTCGTTAAGCGAGACGCGGGTTTAAAAAGTCTTTCGGCAAGAGGCTTTTTCTGGCGTTGGGAGTCACGATTAGCAGGTTTTCCCCCTCAGCAACTCAAGTCTAAACCCATCAAGTTTTTGGTGCCCGCCATGTAGTCCTCGACTTACGACCGTTCGTTTAGTGACCGTTCCAAGTCACGGCGGCACTGGGGGGGGGGAAGTGACTCAGGACCGTTTTATACCCAACTTGTTGCGGCATCCCTCGTGGTCGAAATGCAGCGGGGCTTGGTGGCTGACTCACATTTATGACGGGTCGCACCTTCCCGGGATCCTTTTGCGACCTTCCGACAAGCAAAGTCAGCGGGGGGGGGGAAGCCAGAGTCGCTTAACCACCTGGGTGACTTTTAACTTCTCAACTGCGGCGGTACACTGAACAACCGGGTCAGGAAAGGTCGTAAAACGGGGCAAAACAGACTTAACCAATGTTTCACTGAAGAAGAGAAATGTTGGGGGGCCGCCATGTTCGTAAGTCGAGGACCACATGTATTTTGTGTGATGGTTTTGATTAGCGGAGGTGACGTGACTGTCTTGACCAGGGTTCTGCAAACTTAAAATACTCTAAAGAGCCGTTTGGACCCGTTTCCCACAGAAAAGAAAACACCGGGAGCCACAAAAACCCTTCCCGTGCCTGACTATTTCTTGAGCGGCCACAAAACTAGCATATGTAGTTGAATTAAACGTTCTGTTTTCTTCTGAAACTTTTCTTTTCTTGGATTTATCCATGGTTGGCCTACCGGAGGTTGAAAAGCTCAATAAATCACGTGCCAGTGAGTGTTGCACATTGGGGGTTGGGATGCATATTTTGAGTGACAGGGAACCACAGCAGAGGGGTGAAAGAGCCACATGCGGCTCCAGAGCCGCAGGTTGCTGACCCCTGGTGTTGACAGTATGTCCGCCTTTAGAATTAATCAGGATTTTGATCAAGGGTTGACCCGTGGGTCTGATTCCTATCGTATGCTTTTTATTTATTTATTTATTTATTTATTTGTGTTTTTGACTTACCCACCCACCCCAGAGAGGACTCTGGGCAGTGTAGAATAAAATATTAAATATGAAAATATAAACGCAATACATAAGCATTAAACATTTCAAAAGAGGTAAGGGGTAATTAGACACTCTTAAAATGAATTGAAAGACGAAGGGAGGGCTCTTGGAGCACCAGCCAGCCCCATGGTTGCATGCTTTTCTGGGCTCTCCACATGGGACTGCAAAGAGCCTTGGTAGTACAGTGGTCTAAAGCACCCTGTTATTAAGACCAGCTGCCTGCAATTACTGCAGGTTCGAATCTCGCCAGGCTCAAGGTTGACTCAGCCTTCCATCCTTTCTAAGGTAGGTAAATTGAGGACCCAGTTTGTGAGGGCAATAAGCTGACTTTGTATAAATATACAAAAGTATGAAGGCTATTGCTTAACGCATTGTAAGCCGCCCTGAGTCTCCGGAGAAGGGCGGCATATAAATCAAATTAAAAAAAAAAAAGTTATGGTTTAATATGTTGACAAGACCCACCGCTCCAGAGCTTTGGGAGCTGAGGTGTAATTGCTTGCAAGATTGCTCTGCTTTGTTAGCATTCATTCTGTAGAAGCCTAAATGTACCACTTGGTGTCCATTCCAATGTTACTTCTGCGTTGGGAATATGATTTTTTTTTAAAAAAATCAGGGCTGTCCAACTTCGGCAGCTTCAAGACTTGGGGATTTCAACGCCCAGAACTCCCCAGCCAGGCTGGCTAGGGAATTCTGGGAATTGAAGTCCACTAGTCTTGAAGTTGCCACAGTTGAACACCCCTGTTCTAGACTGAGTAGACCCCTGAACCAGCAATGACTGGCTTTGTATGTGTTAAGGGAAAATCAAGCCTAATATTGCATGGGAACCCAGCTGTTAGCTGCATGCATAGATTTATTTTTGCTTGTAAATATATCAAGTTCAGATGATTTTGTGTATGTCAGTAGCTTGAAAGCGGGGGGGGGGGGGAAGGCTCACTCTGTTTAAATACTTCTCTGTCTCGTTGTAAGATACATCTTGTCTTATTTATTGTTTTGCAAATCTTTCTCTGCAGCCTTAAATTATTCTATTTAAACAGAAGCTAACTTTACTGCATCCCGTTAGCGAGCATAATAAATTGTTCCCTATGAGTGGAATTTTTAAATTCCATTGATTTAAATTGATTTTTTAAATGTGATCTAATTCTGGGTTTTATTTAATTGACCAAACTAAGTAATAATTTTAATTAGCAATTTTATGATGTTTGTGTGTCTATATTTTTCTTGACTGAACACCGCCTTGAGTCCTACGGGAGAAAGGCGGTATAGAAATATAATAAATAAATAAAATAAATAAATAAATAAATAAATTTGGGGAGCGTGAAGTAAATAAACTTAGTATTGGAGAAATATTTTAATTTGCCATAAAACGGTTCAGCAATACTAACATTTATTGTTTCATAATCACGTGTGAGATCCAAAACTAAATTATCTGGTACCTCTTGGCTTTTTTAAAAATTTCCTTTGCAAGGGGCTGCTATTTTCTTTCCCCTGTATCAGGTTTTGTGATAACCAGTGTTCCATTTGGGAAAAGTTCCGTCTCATTTGAATATCCTTTTCCCTCCGCCAGCCTTGATCTGTTCTCTGCAACCTTCCTATTGTCCTTTGGTAAGCCCATCTAGTAAACATTTCAATAATCGTAACAGTTTGATGTCTTCTCACCTGGTTTTTAGTATTGACCAAAGGTGTTCTTCTATCTTCTAAAACTATCATCTACTTTCATGTTTCCATCAGGCTGGCAAGTTCCTATTAAACCTGGGAGACTCCTGGCCATTCTGCCAGGTAGGTCTCTCCCTCATCCCGCCAGTCAAGTCAGAGCTTATTCCTCCAACGATCAGAAGAACAGCACAAGAACTCCAGATGCCAGTTCTTCAGGCTCAGAAGGCAGTGCGCAGAAAACAGCGTCCGGTAGGTTCATCCCGTTCACAACCTGCGTTGAAGGGGTCAGTGTAGCTGCTCCTCTTCGCTCCAAAGATTTCTTCGATAGTGACACTGTAATGAAGTGATTAGAATTAACCAGGGTTAAACCCAGAGATTTCTCTTTGTCGCGACTTTGAATCGTCTGACAACGATGGCAGAAGGCACCGCTGATTCAGGATGTTTTCTTTCGGAGCGATCCTGCTTCCCCTAAAAGTTATCCACCGCTTTTGATTTTGCCTGTCATATTTCAATACTTTGAAATACAGGCAAACCTCGACTTACAACCACGATTCAGCCCAAAATGTCTGTTGCTAAGCAAGACGTTTGCTAAGTGAATTTTGCCCCATTTTACAACTTTTCTTGCAGCGGTTGTTAAGTGAGTCGCCACAGTCATTAACTTAGTAACCTGGTTGTTAAGTGAATCTGGCTTCTCCGTTGACTTTGCTTGTCAGAATGTCATGCAAGGGGAATGCATGACTCCGGACACTACAGCCATCATAAATATGAACCAGTTGTCAAGCACTCGAGTGTAAATCACGTGACTGTCGGGATGCTGCAACGGTGATAAGTGTGAAAAGCGGTCATAAGTCACTTTATTCAGTGCCATTGTAACTTGGAACGGTCACTGAATGAACTGTTGTAAGTCGAGGACTACAATATACAATATATTTTGGACTTCACTCCCTGAAATCGTCCATCCTTTAATTAAATAAGTGAGGCTTGCTTTCTTTTGAGCAGTATGTTTTTGTTAAACCTTTGAGATTCAGGTAGAGAGAAGATGCGTAACATTACTTGAATAACCAATAATCCGTTAAGATTAAGTTGTTACGTGACTGTTTTTCCTGATCAGAGTTTACATGTTAATTTTTCAAAAAAAAACCCTGTTCGCTTTACAGGGGGGAAAATACTACTGGGAAGTGTGAAAGGAATTGAATTTGGCTTCTAGCTCTGACTTCCCCATTGCAAACATGCGACTGTAATTTTAATGCTGCAAAGATAAGAACGGAAAACAACTTTTAGCCAACTTCTAGCTTTTTAAAAAATACTAGTTCTATTGGGAACCAACACTATTTTCAAGGATACTCAACAAGTTTCTACTGTGTATTGGAACAAATAAAAACCTGTACGTTTAGGTCTATTCTATTTATCTTATTTAATGGGAAAGATTATTCTGATTTTGTTGCCTTGTCCACCCTATTTTCTCCAAGTTCAAGGAGAAATTCTTGTCTTAAAATCAAGTTGTTGTGTGTTTTTTTTTAACTAATTCATGCCATGAGTCAAGCATGCTTGTTATTAACAGAAGAGACTCTCTTGCCAAGATCTTCCATTCAGAAGACAAATTCTAATGTCTTTAATTTAGTGGAATTAATTTCAATTTACCGGTAGCAGATATACGGCAGCGGTCCAACTCCAGGGAATAAAGCAACAGTATAGTAACTTTGTTACTGAGGTCACAACTCAATACAGTATTGTTGAGGCTGCTAATTAAAGATGTATGATCATGTATCATTCTGTGATACATTTTACTCTTAGTGAAATCAGTGGTATTGTAGAATGCAAAAGAATATTTCAGAGCTAAAAAAAATCTCATTTCCTTTCTTTCTGACACTAAGACAAAATATCACAATCTATCCACAAGACTGGTGTTTCTTTTGTTGTGTCCTTACAATATAAAGAAACTTTTTGGTGGGAAGTGAACCAGTTAAAATTTGAATTATGTAATAGCGAGGCCCAGGAGGGAAAGAAATCATTGGAAGATTTATGTAGAAAATTTGAAATTGCTTTCTTCCAATGTACATGTTGTGGTCCCCCAGCAGCCTGCGGAGCTGGCAGTGGAGTCGGACAGTGAGGAGGCTGGGGAGGAACATGGGCCAGTCCTGGAGTCTGGGGAAGGCTCGGACGAGGGCTCTGCATCTGAGGCAGAGATGGAGCCAGGGCCATCTGGGAGTTATGACTCCGGAGCCTCCAGAGTCCGATATCAGAGAGACAGAGGAACAGGAGGAGCCTGTTCCTAGTGTGCACATGCGCAGAGCTGCCAGAAGGCAAGAACAGTTCAAACAAAAGGGACAACTCGGGAGTGAGGCCTAGAGATGATTGGCCCCTCCCATAAGGCTTAAAAGAGGAGCAAAGGAACGTGGGCCCTTTGCAGGAAAGCAACATTGTTAATTCTGTTCCCAGTCAGCATCTCTGTTTGATTCTGGACTCCGTGTGGCTTTGCCAAGTAGGTCTTTGGCAGAGTGTCAAGGGAGATAAAGGTTGGTGATTATCCCAAAGGACTTCTCCCAAAGGACTTTTTGCAACTAATTGGAACTCAGCTGTGAATGAACGTAATTCACAGCTGTTGCAATAAAAGAGGTTTTTGGGACTACTCGTGTGTTTTAATGATTCAGGAACAACAGTCCGTTCCATTTGCCAAATAATGCTGTCCCAATATCTCAATGTTTTTTTCTTACAACGCAAACACAGCAATACAACTATGTCTTTTATTTTTCCAGCCCGAGACGCTATCAATCAGATTCCTTTCCCACAGCAACCAATTCAAGTAAAAGGTAATTGATGTCCTTCTGTGGGCATGCATAGAAGTTTAAGATGGTCTTAGAATCCCTTTTTGATAAAACTACCAAAGATGATAATCTGTATTTA
Organism: Pituophis catenifer annectens; assembly: GCF_029215685.1. Lineage (NCBI taxonomy): Eukaryota > Metazoa > Chordata > Lepidosauria > Squamata > Colubridae > Pituophis > Pituophis catenifer. The sequence goes on along the minus strand of NW_027257494.1, from coordinate 9,364 downwards.
CCCACAAGGGCCTTCAGTCTCCGAATTCAATTTAATTCTTAAATAAATCCAATCTTGATTGGTAATAAACGCTCATTCTCACTTCTCTACTGACTGAGAAACTGCTTTTGATTTGTCATTCACTTTTCAAGTTTTACAACCAGATCACATCTAATCTCTCTGACAAGTTAGAATAAATGTTGGTGGCTTTAATCCAGTAGGTGAAAATGTGTTACATTAGTACAAGGAGTCTTTGACCTGCGACCATAATTGAGCCCAAAATTTCTTTTGCTAAATGAAACATTTGTTAAGTGAGTTTTGCCCCATTTTATGACTTTTCTCAAGACATTTGTTAAGTGAATCACTGCAGTTCTTAAATTAGTAACATAGTTATTAAGTGAATCTGGTTTACCCATTGAATTTGCTTGTCAGGTCACAAAGGGGTATCGTCATAAATGTGAGTCAGTTGTCAAGCATCTGAATGTAAATCCCATGATCGTAGAGATGCCGCAACGATCCTAAGTATGAACAATGATCATAAATCATTTTTTTCAATACCATTGTAACTTCGAACGGTCACTAAACAAACTCCTGTAAGTCGACTTCTGGCTTGTATCTTCCAAGTTCCAGAGACCCTCCGAGTGTAATGCTTTCCCCCTTCTCTTTTCAAGTGAAAGCTGTGCTTAAAAAAAGAGAATATGGACCAAAGTACACAAAGAATAACTTCATCACTGGCGTGAGAGCAATCAGTGAATTTTGCCTTAAGTCCAGGTACGTTCACCTCTCAGATTTTAAATTTGAACGACATGCCGCTCCCATATGACACCTCTCCTGCGCGAGCTGCACTGGCTTCCTGTGGTCTTCCGGGTGCGCTTCAAGGTGTTGGTGAACACCTTTAAAGCGCTCCATGGCTTAGGGCCGGGGTATCTGCGAGACCGCCTTCTGCCGCCAATAGCCTCCCACCGACCAGTTTGCTCGCACAGAGAGGGCCTCCTCAGGGTGCCGTCGGCCAGACAGTGCCGGCTGGCGACCTCCAGGGGGAGAGCCTTCTCTGTGGCAGCCCCTGCCCTCTGGAATGACCTGCCCCCTGAGATACGCATGATATCAGACCTCTGGACTTTTCGTCGGGCCCTGAAAACACACTTATTCCATCTAGCCGGGCTGGCTTGATCCCATCCTCTCAGTTTTAATTGAATTCGGTTTTAATTGGGTTGTTTTAAATCTTGGGCCGAAATTATTTAATTGTTTTTTAAACTGTTTTTAAATTTTATATGCAATGTTTTATCTTGGCTGTACACCGCCCTGAATCCCGCAGGAGAAGGGCGGTATAGAAATAAAATAAAGTAAAATAAATAAATAAATGGTGTTTTTCAAAGTTACTACAACTTTACAAGTACGAGTGAGTGGTGAAAATTGCTACCAACAAGAGGCACCAAATTCTGCGGTACCTTGGTACTCAACTGCTTCGAAACTCATCAAATTTGGTACTCAGTGCATTTTTACATGAACTTTTTGTCCTCGTACTCATTGTTTATTTGGTACTTAGAGCCATGGTGGCGCAGTGGTTAGAGTGCAGTACTGCAGGCTACTTCTGCTGACTACCGGCTGCCTGCAATTTGGCAGTTCGAATCTCACCAGGCTCAATGTTGACTCAGACCTTATAATCTTTGCTTTTCTTCTTCTTTTTTTTTTCCTGTCTCCTTCAACAGTGATCTTGACCAACTTAGGAAAATCAAACGACGAAGCCCTCATGACGATACCGAAGCTTTCACTGTGTTTTTGAGATCAGAAGTGGAAGCTAAGTAAGAGCATCTTTGAAAAGGTTATCTTAAGTAGAGATTTTACTTTCTAACGCTTTCCTGTCAAGTTCACACAATTTGCTCATTAGCTGGTAAACCGTGTTAACTTAAGTCATTTTTGACTCTCATTTAGTTGTGGTTTCTTCAGGCAATAAAACCAGAGTTCAGAATGTTGACTGATTTTTTTTTTTCATTGGTGGCTTAGGGGGAATGGACAATGCTTAATTTGTGTTTTCCAGGGTGGATTTAAATCACTAGTAAAAAGGCTTGATTTAAATCAACTCGATTTCAGTCATAATTTTTAAAGAGCACCTGTCATCTCTGTCCCACAGCAGCTCCTCCTCTGACCCACTATTGACTCACCAACAGTCCCATTCATTTTAATGGGACGGCTGGTGATGCAGCAATGACACAACAAGGTGAGAGACGTAGTGGGCAGCAAATGAGTGGATGCCCTCGTAACAGGCATTGCCAGGATGGATCTGAAATGACAGGTGCTCTTTAATATTATATGTATAAGCTGCTTAGAAGGTTTCACTTTCATTTTTACTGCTTCCCCTTCCTCCTCACACTTAAGAGTGGTACAGATGCATTTCTCTTCAAACAGTCAGTTCGTAGTGTACATAGATTTGCAAAACAATGTGATAAAGGAATATTCCTGAACTTTGTTTTATGATTTATCTCATGGTTAACGGCGAAATTGTGTGAATGCATCAATGCAGTGCATGCTATCACAGCTTGCAGAGCTTGGATTCGTTGAATGGATTTGCCAAAAATGTAAATATTGCAGGATATACAGCCTCATGCTACATAACTAGGCTCCATTTCATGCTGAATAAACTAAATTATTAATGTATCTTAAATAGAAACCCTTTATATCTTTACTCCAAAAGCATTTTATTAAAATAAATTTGATAAAAATAAAAAAAAATCTGATTTAAATTTTTAAAAAATCCATTTTAAAAAAAAAAGTCATCGATCTTTATCCACCCTGATGTTTTCCCAACCATCTAACCAATCATCAGATTAGACAAGAATCTTAAAAAATAGTAGGAAATAAAAGCATTGCCAAAGCATTTTGACTAAACCACATAAACAACGCTTTTTGTATTTCTCTTTTTTTTCAACATGGCGCACTTAAGAGACAGCACAGCTCATGTTGTGACACAGCAAATTGTGCATCTCTTGTCGTTGATTCTTGCTGCGTTAATGAAGCTATCCAAGGGGAAATATTGAAGGTTGGATTGTGTTAAATCTGCTGTGATCCAGATAAATTGCAATAAGAGCACCCAACCTACCATTCAAGTCATATGGGTAGCAGCTTGTTGGAGGACGCCTGCTTGAATCCTAATGTTAGCTTGATTCAGGAAGAGTTAAACACTTCTTTCAAAATTAACAGGCTCCTCCCCCTTCTTTCCTTCGCTTAGCTTGGTTAACATCCTATTTTGTTAGCTCAGGTAAATGTCTTAGTTCTTACCAGGATTTGATTTAAATCATGATTTAAATCACTAGTAAAAAGGCTTGATTTAAATCAACTCGATTTAAATCATAATTTTTAAAGAGCAGCTGTCATCTCTGCTACTCCTTTGACCCACTGTTGACTCACGGATAGTCCCAGTGTTGCAGAATATATAGCCTCATGCTACGTAACTAAGCTCCATTTCATGCTGAATAAACTAAATTATTTATGTATCTTAAATAGAAAACTATCTTACGATAGATTTTTACCCCAAAAGTTTTTTATTAAAATAAATTTGATAAAAATCAAAAAAATCCGATTTAAATAAAAAAAATCCGATTTAAATAAAAAAAATCTGTTTTTTTTTATTTTTTTTAAAAAAAATCATTGATTTTTATCCACCCTGGTTCTTACATCCATGAATTTTACCTTCCAGAGAGCACGTCACATATTCCCTCTTTTTTCATTAGTCAAAAGTGTTGGCAAGTCAGATCTGTCTCTTTTTCCCCACTTTGTAAAAACAGGTCTATAGAAGTCTGGGGAAGCCCTGAAGCTCTTGCTCGAGAGAGAAAAAGGCGCATAGAAGCCGAAAGGGAATACATGGAAAGTAAGTGTAAAACACACTTCCGGAAGCGCTTCATAGTTTTGACTGCAAGGGACATCCAGTGGTGTTACTTAATTAAATTGTGTTTTTCTGTGTGTGGCTCCTAAGATCTTCTGGAAGTAGATTTAATTAGAAGCAGGGGAGACTGGGTTGATGAGTGGTGCAGTGGCCTAGAGGTGGAGCCTCTCGCCTTACAATCTGGAGGCTGTGAGTTTGATCCTAGGTAGAGGCAGATATTTCTCTCTGTGGGTACAATGAGAATATATCTGCTGAATATAACTCCGCATTGGCGACAAGAAGGGCATCTGGCCATTAAAACACTCTGCTAGCTCCATTCAGTTGCCCAGACTCCCCCCGCCAGAGATTATGGGGTCATTAAAAGAGGATGATGATGATGAGGGGAGGCTGGGTTGAATTGGGTTTGAGATATTAGGTCATTATGAGTGTTCTGAATTTGTATTTCACTTCATTGACTATAAGCCTCTTAGAATCATTTGATGTTCCTCGACTTACGACCACAATTGATCCCAAAATTTTGATTGCTTAGTGAGACATGCATTAAGTGAGTCTTGACCCATTTTACGACCTTTCTGGCCACAGTTGTTAAGTCAGTTGTTAAGTTAGCGGCAAGGTTGTTAAGTGAATCTGGCTTCCCTGTTGACTTTGCTTGTCAGAAGGTCGCAAAATGGGATCATGTAACCCTGGGACGCTGCGACCATCATAAATATATAATTCAGTTGCCAAGCTTCTGAATTTTGATCCCGTGACCATGGGGATGCTGCAAAGGTCGTAAGTGTGGAAAACGGTCATAAGTCCCTTTTTTCAGTGCCGTTGTAACTTGGAAGGGTCAGTAAACAAACTATTGTTAAGTCGAGAACTACTTGTATAAATAACAGTTCCTTTTTATATTCTGCCCTGGTCTGGCTGCGTCTGAAGGATTGCAAACTATGCTATCCTGGGTCAAAAAGTTAAAAAGGGATTGTAAAGAAGAGGACAAGTAGCTGCAATTTAAGGGAGGAAAGCTTTAAGCAAATTTTATTTATTTATTTATTTTTAAATTTGATTTATATGCCGCCCTTCTCCAGAGACTCAGGGCGGCTTACAATGCGTTAAGCAATAGCCTTCATCCTTTTTGTATATTTATACAAAGTCAGCTTATTGCCCCCACAAACTGGGTCCTCATTTCACCTACCTTAGAAAGGATGGAAGGCTGAGTCAACCTTGAGCCTGGTGAGATTCGAACCCTGCAGTAATTGCAAGCAGCTGTGTTAATAACGGTGCTTAGACCACTGTACCATCAAGGCTCTTAATATGGATATTTAGCTGTATTAGGCAAGTTTAAAATGAGTCATCGTGACAACTGTCTTGCTATCAGGTATACTCTTATAAAGGGGATACAGTGGCTCAGTGGATAAGATGCTGAGCTTGTCGATTGAAAGGTCAGCAGTTCAGCGGTTCGAATCCCTAGTGCCGCGTAATGGGGTGAGCTCCCATTACTTGTCCCAGCGTCTGCCAACCTAGCAGTTCGAAAGCACATTAAAAAATGCAAGTAGAAAAATAGGGACCACCTTTGGTGGGAAGGTAACAGCGTTCCGTGCGCCTTTGGCGTTTCATGCCGGCCACATGACCACGGAGATGTCTTCGGACAGCGCTGGCTCTTCTGGCTTTGTAACGGAGATGAGCACCGCCCCCTAGAGTCAGGAACGACTAGCACGTATGTGCCAGGGGAACCTTTACGTTTACCTTCTACTCTTCTAATGATAAATCTAAAATTACATAGGTGTGAGTAGAGGGATTTCATTACTGTAAACATTATAAGATCTGTAGAATTCTATTACAAGAATTCTTGGCTCTTCTTTATTAAAGATATTTAAGCTTTAAATATCTTTAACAGCAGTCACTTTTCAGATCAGTAAATACTTTCAGGTTTTCTTGACCATAGCAGCAGTTGTTATTTCTGTCAGCATTGTTATTTCTTCCATCTTTCTCTGTTCTTTTTACAGAATTATTTAGAAGCCAGAAGTTGTTGAGAGAATACCGAACTTTCCAAGGAGAAACTAAGGTGAATTAAAAAAAAAAAACATTAGTTGTAAAAGCCTATTCATGGCCAAATTTTTTAAATGCAATTAGTGATGTAACTGTGTAACTGTCCTTTAATAATTTTTACTGTCTCTACTGAGTGTGAAATCTGTTTTCTCAATTTAAATGATCTCAATGGCTAAATGCAGGCCTGGCCTCTGAAGTGAAGGTTTGTTACAAAGCTTGTGAAGGCAACCTTTGTAAAATTTGAGAGAAGACGGTGGCCACACCTGCCTACATGAGATCATTGTCTATGTCAGGGTTCCCCAAACTTGGCAATTTAAAATAGGCAATATCCGACATCATATTCGTAAAAGCATTGCATTGTTTGTGAAACACATACAGGGAAGCGTGTAGTTTGCCTTAAACTACATGCTTCTGTCTTTAATTTAGCCACGTTCCCGTGCATCAGCTATATTTCTGAGCGGTCCAGGAAAAGTGGTGATGGTCGCTATTTGCATGTAAGTTTTCTTTTCTTTTTTTTCTTTACGTGTCCATGGCTCTTAAACATAGACGCTGCAAAGCTTAATCTGGGACAGCTCAATGCTGTTTTATTATGTTGTCATATATTGGCTAATGCTGTATCGGAAATCAGAATTTTAGTTTAGAAAGGAAAGCTTAAAGGTTGGCTGAGTTGGAATATTAGACTAAAGAATGACAGTTGGAAGGGACCTTGGAGGTCTTCTAGTCCAACCCCCTGCTCAGGCAGGAAACCCTGAAATAAAAATTCAGGAAAATCTGTCCAATCTCCTCATAAAAATCTCCAGTGTTGGGGCACCCACAACTTCTGGAGGCAAGTTGTAAGAGCTTAAGGTAATTTTTATGTAAATAAAAGGACCAGAAAGCACCAAAGAGTCAAAGACTGGACTGTCACTTGTCTGAAATGGTATATTTATTTATTTATTTATTTTGTCGCATTTCTATGCCGCCCCAATCCCAAGGGACTCTGGGCACCTTACAACAGAGAATAAAACAATGCAACAATATATAGGCCAGGGTCTCCTGCTTAAGCAAGGGATTGGACCAGAAGACTTCCAAGGCCCCTTCCAGCTCTATCCTGATTAATTAAAATAATTTTTTCCCTGCAAATTATTGGACCATTTTTGCATTGCTTTCATGTTGTTATTTAAGACAGTGCTTTCGGGATTTAGTCCAAACTAAATCTGCCTTATAAATCAGAGAAATTTCCGGTGCAGATGGAGGCTTCCCAGTTTCTCAAAACAAGGCTTTTTGGAAAGCAAGAACAATTGTTGGCTAGTATATTTTGTGTTCCCTTCTTACATGCACTTTTGCTCTTTCCTGCACGTGGTACATTCACAATGCTGCAGAGATTTTCTTTCTTTCTTTCTTTCTTTCTTTCTTTCTTTCTTTCTTTCTTTCTTTCTTTCTTTCTTTCTTTCTTTCTTTCTTTCTTTCTTTCTTTCTTTCCTTCCTTCCTTCCTTCCTTCCTTCCTTCCTTCCTTCCTTCCTTCCTTCCTTCCTTCCTTCCTTCCTTTCTTTCTTTCTTTCTTTCTTTCTTTCTTTCTTTCTTTTCTTCTAACCTAATTTTGGTACCCATCTACTGGTGATCTGGTTAAGGCTGGTGGTACAGACCACGGTGCCAAATATGGATAAACAAAGGAAAAACAAGGGGATTTGCACAGTAGTGGGAAGGTGGAAGCTGCCGTATATTTTGAATTTCTGTGTCTCACAGGCTTCCTCACATGCGCTGGATCTCTAATCAACAGTTTGGTCATTCCCACACTTGTCCTACTCATCCCCATATGCATGGCTTTGCGAATATCTTGGGTCGCTCGCCAATCTCATCATCCATTTGTCAATCCAAGAGCGGCATTGCGTATTTAAAGTTTTGCAGAGTCTCCAAAAGATTGTGAGTGTGTCATTACCTCCTTGTGACGATAGTTTCTCCCTCCTCCTACAGAAACGGCTTGAATTTTTTCTTCAAGCTCCTTGCCTGGGTGTACACGGGTTCTGCCAGCATGTTCTCTGAAGCCATACATTCCTTAGCAGATACTTGCAATCAAGTAAGTAGCAAAGTTTGCAATTTTGTGCTTCTCAGGGAGTTCTATATATTTTCCCAATTCTTACTTTACCTATATATTCTTCATTCACCTCACATTCGTTTATAATCATTTCAAATTTTGTTAACTGCCTGTCTTTCTCCTCGAATCTTTCTTCCCCTTTTATCCATTTCTCTAATTGTATTAAATTCAACTAGTTTAATCTAATATCTGCTACAAAGTTCTTTAGTTGTGTTATATTCTTTACCTTGTTCTTCCAGTCCTACCATTTATATATCTGATTTTCTTTTAGTTTACTAATCCATTCTTTCAATTCGATTTTAGGGAATTTCTCCATTTCCACCACCGGTGTTTAAAGCAGAAATTCCTGGCATTAGCCGGTATCTCCATTTAATCCATAATTCTATCCAATTTTTTAATTTAAGGGATTTTGAATCCTCCTAGCAGTTGTTGATGCAATACAGAGAGCGGTTAATTTGCCCAAACTTTTGGATTTCACAACACCACAGAACAGGATTATCTGCAGCTCAGGGTTGAACACGGGAGTTTATCTGAGTTTGGCGGGTTTTTCCCGCAGATGTTTCATTACCCCCCACTAAGGAACCATCACTATCATGACAATCAGGGTTTCTGGATTTTTTATTTCAACGCCAGCCGAGCTCGGCATGGCATGCCCTCCAAATGCGGGAGGCAACGTTGTACGTCGATGAACACGCAGGGGTCATTTTCAAGGATCCGCCAAAGATAAAATTGCATCTTTCGACCGCAGCTCTATTTTGTCTCCCACGATACACAGGTGGTCCACGACTTACAACAGCCCCATTTAGTGACCGTTCAAAGTTACAACGGCACTGAAAAAAAAGAGATTTATGGACATTTTTCACACTTACGACCGTCGCAGCATCCCCGTGGTCATGTGATTAAAATTCAGATGCTTGGCAAATGACTCCATTGTAGCCCTTTGTTTTTTCTGCAGTTCTAATTATCCTCTGAAGTCAAGCGTCTGAATTCTGATCATGTGATCATTGGGATGCTGCAAAAGTGGTAACTGTGAAAAATGGCCATAAGTCACTTTTTTCAATCCTGTTGTAACTTTTGAACGGTGACTAAATGAACTGTTATAAGTCGAGGATTATCTTTACCTAAATTATTAAAGTTACTAAAGCATTTCCAAGATTGTAAAAAATTGATAAGACTTTAAAATGCAGTTGCTTTACTCCAGTGAAACCTTCTGAAATTAAACATCAAACGGTCCCATTTTTGTGGGTGGCAAACTGAAATTCAAGGTGCTGAATAATGTGGGGGTCTCTGCCCCATTTTCTTTTCACACACAGGCCTTGCTTGCGTTGGGGATCAGCCAGTCGGTGAGGATACCTGATCAAAGCCATCCGTAAGGATTTTGAACCCTTTTCTTTTTCCTCTT